>NC_135535.1:112834821-113028159 GCF_045843805.1 Urocitellus parryii | reverse complement strand
AAGTCGAAATATATATGCCAATCAAAATTCATCATGAAATATGTATCATCCACAGATCCAAAAATATTTAATTTACTGAACATGGATTTATGTATCATGTTGTTCAAGTAGAAAGCTCACCCATAGTTTGAATTTTCAGTTCCAACAGCATTTACGAGGAGTGATCTCTTCTCACAATTTGTATCTGCCATGTCAGCCTCCTCACAAGAATGTACGTGGGATACCAGGTAGGATTCTATATGTGCATGTAAAAATACATGTGCTGAATAGGCTACAGAGAAAGGGAGACAGGAATTCACATACTTGTTAACTTTACAAACACATGGAGAACTACTTCTCTTAAATTGGACTAGATTTATAACACCTAGCCTTTATAATGCCAAAGGAAAGTCCAATTATACACCATGCCTCCTCTGAACTGCATGTATTGCTATTCTGTTTGTGTTATTTTCCTCCATCATATCAGGATTGGTAATCAGAGTCTAGGAGGGTATGGGTTAGTGTCAGGGATTCAGTATTTTGAATGGAAAATAGGAAAATGAATCCAATGTGTATGCAATTCTGTGCTACACAAAAATCTTCCCACTCTCATCAAGAACAATGCCTTGACATTACCTTTGCCCCAAGTAAGACACGATTCGAAGAGAAGAGTTAGAAAATCTGTGAATACATATATACAATGGAAAATGCTCAGGAGTTCACAACCTTGGAGGTGGTAGAGGAGTTTCCATAAGGAAGGGACAGGATAAACACTCCCCAAACATGGAGCTCTGCTGGCCTAAAGACTTCTTGGGAAACTGCCTCTGAGGTTGGACCCTTGAAATATATGTTGTTGTCAGGAGCTTTATCTTCCTTTGTAGTGAGACCATCAAAGCTTGGTCTGCATCTATGTGGCCTGGAGGACATGGTTTCTGATTTTCCAATGAACATGAGGCAGCAGTGCTGAATTCTCTCTTTGTAGGTCAACTGTGGCCACTGGAGTCTAAGTGTTTCCCCGTGTGGACTGTGAGGCCATTTGGTCATCCTCCACTTTTCCTGGTGTTTCTTGCTGCTTCACTGGGAGTTTCCTATTTGCTTCATGAAATACAAGGAGTTCAACTGGGACACAGTGCTGGAGGGAGTTCTGTCACGTGTGCTGACTCAGGGTCCTAGGAGAATGCACCAACCAGGCTTCTATCCCACAGAGCTTGCCCCCTTGACCATAGCAACCTGATTCTGAACATTGCCCGGAAACCTCTCCATAGATCAAGATGCCTTTACATATAAGGGTCTGCTTGCTGCACCGTGTCAGTCACAAGCC
This sequence comes from Urocitellus parryii, assembly GCF_045843805.1. Taxonomy (NCBI): domain Eukaryota; kingdom Metazoa; phylum Chordata; class Mammalia; order Rodentia; family Sciuridae; genus Urocitellus; species Urocitellus parryii. The sequence continues at coordinate 113,026,859 of NC_135535.1, read as the reverse complement.
ATGTGGAAGCCAATGGCAGATCCACATGGCCCCACCACAGATGTTTTATCACACACCTGCACACCACTGCTCTAGGCCCACTAATCAGCAGGCTCCAACTTACTGGCATCTCTGTTCTACACCATTTTCATGAAACCCAGTCAATCAAGCCACTGTCTGGTACACTCATGATCAGCAACAGGACATCCAAAGGTTCTCCAGTGCCACGTGGTCATGGGAATTTCAAAAATTTCATGGTATTTATCAAGCCATTTCTCAAGGATGAACTTGGAGGCACTGTGGGTTTCTATTCATTCAGGAACCACTAAATGGTGAGGAAGCTCATTTCAATGAAAGCTCTGGAGAAACACTCAGAGGCAAGGCTTCCCAAGAGTGGCCAAAAGGTCACATCAAGCCAGGCCCATTGAGGTCTACAATGTGAGGTCCCTGTGTGTTTTGACTCTCAATTATGGCTGCCAGGTCTTTAAGAATAAAATCATGTGATATCCTGGCTGAGATTCCCAGTGCTCTGTGGAAAGCCACCCTGGGCCTAGATCTCAGTTTCCAAGGGCAACTCTCATGCGTGGCTTCCTAAAATCCCAACACAATTCATGGCAATACTTCTCTGAGTTCAGTACCAGAACTCAGTCTCTAAGGGGAATCACGCCAGAGTTCAAGCCCAGGTGGACAAAGTCATCCCTTCCAACCGCCACAGAAATGACCACAATTCCAACCAAAACACTGCCACATGGCCCTCATCTTCTTCCATATAGACACTCATCATAACCTCTGGCTGGAGGTTTCCATGAGGGGGCAGCCCAAGACAGTGTCTAGAATAAGCTCCCTTGCCCCTCATTTGCCTAATGTCAGGGTGGCCTGTGAACCAGGAGTGATCAAATACGCCTGCCATTAATACTGCTCTGCTTCTCCAAATTGAGGACTACTGACTTTCGGGTATAGATTCTTTCTGTGAATTGGAGACATGAGAAAACCCAAGAACCTATGGGATAGCCTCTGCAGGGCTTTGAAGAACTCATTTGACCCAAAGGATCCCTATTCTCACTTGATGGAGGTCAGGAACTTTCCAGAGGAAAGTGAGAGGCTTCATCCACAATGACTGCTCTTTTTGCCATTTTGGCTTTGGATGCACACATGGGATCTTTCTTTAATCCATCAGGTGCTGAGAATCTAAGCCACAGCCTCACACAGGGCCAAGAGGCTGATTCACACACATCCCTTTGCAAAGGAATTAAGCAAAAAGCCACAGGTGATGCCCCTTCATTTCAATTTGAAAACTGTTAACTTCAGGCTTCACAAAGTGGTAGCCTGAGGCAAAGACCTTCCTGACATTCAGGGCAACAGAACAATAGGTAAGCAAAAGGCCCAAAGCAGGGTTTCTCCACTGACACTTTACTGGTCACACTGATATCTGAGTTTTCTGAGATGCTTGCCATTCCCTTCAGTTATCCAGTACACGGCCATGTCACAGAGCTGGGAGGTGGTACATATCTTGGACACAAAACCATGAGCCAATTCTGGAGAGTGGCCAGAATTCAGGAAGAAAACAGGAACTTAGCAAGATAGTAGGTGTTGCCCATAGATAAGGCAAGCCCCAGTCCATTCATAAATTGGAAAGGATGAATGCTGGAAAGTTTTCTACTAGACAGGACGCATCCATTGATTCATTCTCTTTTCCAATGTCTACAACCAGGGATACAGTGGGATACACAGACATAGAAACACTCGCCTTGTCAAATGACTTACTAGAAACAGTCCACTCCAAACCAAACAAACTGCCTTTCCTACCTATTCTCAGAACATGAGACAAAACCATAAACTCACACCCACACCCACTAAGGCACCTCCTTCCCCCAAGTAGGTCTGTGACTATCTGGAGTGTCTTCTGACTGGTGGGCCATACAATGTTCCCCCAAAATGGCCCGTCCTCTCTCAGATCTGGCCTCCTTGGCCTACTCAATGAAGTTGTCAGGAGCCACCAGTGAGCCACTCACTACCTGCTTTCTCAGAAAAGTCCCCTCTTCAGAGCTTTCCTGGCATTTGGTCATCCTCACATCAGTAGGTACCAAGAAAGACTGACTCTCTCCTTGGTAAATGCAAACAAGTCAGCCCACTGGGACTGGGACTGAAACTGGCTCTGGGTGCCTGGCTTCCTGGTTGCCAAGTTCAAAGAGTTCCATCACAAAAGAAGTGAGGTGAGGTCACTTCCTTCAGGAACTGAATGAGGTCACTGCCTTGGCAACCAAATTGTCCTAACAGTTGCTTCCAAGGGTCCTATGAGATGGAGGCTGCCCCTGCTTCCTGTGACACTTTCACAAGTTAGAATGGTATATCCTCCATAGGCACCCAGGAACAGCTTTCCACACAGGCCTGGTTTGGTCCATCTTGTCTACATTAAGAAGAGAGAGGCTCATACAGACACAACCCTTCATCCTGACCAGGTTGTTTGCCATGGAAGATGACTTTTGCTCTCTCATGTCCTTCAGAGCTGCCTACTTCTTCTCCAGGGATCATTTCTGCATGGACCTTTGAGTTCTCAGCAGCTGGAAGATCCCCTACATTCCTCTATTGTAAGACCAACTCTGTCCGTGCTCTTCTGTAAAGTTGGATTGAGGGAACAGTGTATGGTTAGGGGTAAGAACATGTTTGATTTGAGTTAGGAATCATTCTACTGGATGAAGAATGGTATTGGGAACCTGCGATATATATAATAATGTATAGGTGAAGTATATGTTTGACAACAGAAATCTAAGTAAGCTTTGAAGCCCAGAAGGGCATTGGGCCCTTGACTGGGATACTTAGCTTTGAATTACATTCTGCACAGATGTCTCAGATAAATTGATATACAATGGCATAAGACCTTGTACCTTGGATGATTGAATGTGGAAGAGAACATCCAGTCAAAAAGGGATAGTAGGTAGGATTAGGAAGATAGTCAGTAGGTTTAGGAAGAAGAGTGAGTATAACATTTGGACCAAAAGTTCTTTAGCAGTAGGGTGTCAGTTAGAGAGTAGATGTAAATGTCAGCACATGTGAAGAGTCAGTCACAATAATGAATATGGGAAATTAGGTAGGAGAGCAGATATCAATAGAGACATTGGGAAATCAGTCAAAGTATAAAGTGAGTGATAGGATTAGATATTTTCAACAGGGTTGAGGTTGAATATGTACTCTTAGGACGAAGCAACTGTGTAGTCACCAATAGGATTGACATTTGAGAGCATTAGGCCCCTGGACAAGGATGTGTTTAGTAATCCATGCTCACTTTCCATTTAGAATTTGGTACAATCATAAGTGTGAACTTTGCATTATGTGTCCAGAATATCACTGTGATCAAATGTATATGTAGATCAGGTGACATGAGTATTTCTTCCACCATTTCTGGGAGCAATATCTTGAAGACGTGTTGATTAGTATTTGGGGGCACCAATAGGTGTACCTTGTGTCTATGAATATAGAGATAATGCATGAATAGACCATACTGTGAATAAATAGTATAACTGGTTCCAATTTACATAATGGATTGAACTGATACCTGAAAATATATAGGAAATCTAATATTGATACAGAATCATTCATTCCAACCAGTTATATATCTAATGGTAATATTAGGGTTCTGGTTTACCATGAAGGCTGTGTGAGATTTGCTTGAAAAGTGATTATGGAAATCGAAAATAATGTGTTTGGAAAGAAGTCTCATGAAAAGGCCAGTCCAGAAATATACAGGAGTACATGTGTTCTGAAGCAGGAAGTGATTGAAAGTGAACCAAATGCCTGTAAATTTGTGAACTTGTGGATGAAATATATATCCTATGATGTGCATCAACTGAAGAAATAGTGATGTACCAGTGTCGAAAAAAAAAGAAACGTCAAAATACACATCATGTATCATAGGAATCTACTTGCATTGATGCTAAACTCGGTCAGTTACTGTAGAAATATTAGGATTTCTAAGGACCATTCACTAGGAAACAAATGTGTATTTCAGGTGGATGAATATTTCTGAGAATAATCTTTGGAAAAGATGATTATAAATCCACATACATGAGCATGAATGAATTTAGGGAGTGTATAATAAGACACATATATTTCATACTTTGAAAAAACTGGAGAGAGAGACTCTGTGTGTGTGTGTGTTTGTGTATATATATATATATATATATATATATATATATATATACATTCATACATACATTCAAACCATACAAACACACAGAGACTTTAAAAAGTCGAAATATATATGCCAATCAAAATTCATCATGAAATATGTATCATCCACAGATCCAAAAATATTTAATTTACTGAACATGGATTTATGTATCATGTTGTTCAAGTAGAAAGCTCACCCATAGGTTGAATTTTCAGTTCCAACAGCATTTACGAGGAGTGATCTCTTGTCACAATTCTTATCTGCCATGTCAGCCTCCTCACAAGAATGTACGTGGGATACCAGGTAGGATTCTATATGTGCATGTAAAAATACATGTGCTGAATAGGCTACAGAGAAAGGGAGACAGGAATTCACATACTTGTTAACTTTACAAACACATGGAGAACTACTTCTCTTAAATTGGACTAGATTTATAACACCTAGCCTTTATAATGCCAAAGGAAAGTCCAATTATACACCATGCCTCCTCTGAACTGCATGTATTGCTATTCTGTTTGTGTTATTTTCCTCCATCATATCAGGATTGGTAATCAGAGTCTAGGAGGGTATGGGTTAGTGTCAGGGATTCAGTATTTTGAATGGAAAATAGGAAAATGAATCCAATGTGTATGCAATTCTGTGCTACACAAAAATCTTCCCACTCTCATCAAGAACAATGCCTTGACATTACCTTTGCCCCAAGTAAGACACGATTCGAAGAGAAGAGTTAGAAAATCTGTGAATACATATATACAATGGAAAATGCTCAGGAGTTCACAACCTTGGAGGTGGTAGAGGAGTTTCCATAAGGAAGGGACAGGATAAACACTCCCCAAACATGGAGCTCTGCTGGCCTAAAGACTTCTTGGGAAACTGCCTCTGAGGTTGGACCCTTGAAATATATGTTGTTGTCAGGAGCTTTATCTTCCTTTGTAGTGAGACCATCAAAGCTTGGTCTGCATCTATGTGGCCTGGAGGACATGGTTTCTGATTTTCCAATGAACATGAGGCAGCAGTGCTGAATTCTCTCTTTGTAGGTCAACTGTGGCCACTGGGGTCTTAGTGTTTCCCTGTGTGGACTGTGAGGCCATTTGGTCATCCTCCACTTTTCCTGGTGTTTCTTGCTGCTTCACTGGGAGTTTCCTATTTGATTCATGAAATACAAGGAGTTCAACTGGGACACAGTGCTGGAGGGAGTTCTGTCACGTGTGCTGACTCAGGGTCCTAGGAGAATGCACCAACCAGGCTTCTATCCCACAGAGCTTGCCCCCTTGACCATAGCAACCTGATTCTGAACATTGCCCGGAAACCTCTCCATAGAACAAGATGCCTTTACATATAAGGGTCTGCTGGCTGCACCGTGTCCGTCACAAGCCATGTGGAAGCCAATGGCAGATCCACATGGGCCCACCACAGATGTTTTATCACACACCTGCACACCACTGCTCTAGGCCCACTAATCAGCAGGCTCCAACTTACTGGCATCTCTGTTCTACACCATTTTCATGAAACCCAGTCAATCAAGGCACTGTCTGGTACACTCATGATCAGCAACAGGACATCCAAAGGTTCTCCAGTGCCACGTGGTCATGGGAATTTCAAAAATTTCATGGTATTTATCAAGCCATTTCTCAAGGATGAACTTGGAGGCACTGTGGGTTTCTATTCATTCAGGAACCACTAAATGGTGAGGAAGCTCATTTCAATGAAAGCTCTGGAGAAACACTCAGAGGCAAGGCTTCCCAAGAGTGGCCAAAAGGTCACATCAAGCCAGGCCCATTGAGGTCTACAATGTGAGGTCCCTGTGTGTTTTGACTCTCAATTATGGCTGCCAGGTCTTTAAGAATAAAATCATGTGATATCCTGGCTGAGATTCCCAGTGCTCTGTGGAAAGCCACCCTCGGCCTAGATCTCAGTTTCCAAGGGCAACTCTCATGCGTGGCCTCCTAAAATCCCAACACAATTCATGGCAATACTTCTCTGAGTTCAGTACCAGAACTTAGTCTCTAAGGGGAATCACGCCAGAATTCTAGCCCAGGTGGACAAAGTCATCCCTTCCAACCGCCACAGAAATGACCACAATTCCAACCAAAACACTGCCACATGGCCCTCATCTTCTTCCATATAGACACTCATCATAACCTCTGGCTGGAGGTTTCCATGAGGGGGCAGCCCAAGACAGTGTCTAGAATAAGCTCCCTTGCCCCTCATTTGCCTAATGTCAGGGTGGCCTGTGAACCAGGAGTGATCAAATACGCCTGCCATTAATACTGCTCTGCTTCTCCAAATTGAGGACTACTGACTTTCGGGTATAGATTCTTTCTGTGAATTGGAGACATGAGAAAACCCAAGAACCTATGGGATAGCCTCTGCAGGGCTTTGAAGAACTCATTTGACCCAAAGGATCCCTATTCTCACTTGATGGAGGTCAGGAACTTTCCAGAGGAAAGTGAGAGGCTTCATCCACAATGACTGCTCTTTTTGCCATTTTGGCTTTGGATGCACACATGGGATCTTTCTTTAATCCATCAGGTGCTGAGAATCTAAGCCACAGCCTCACACAGGGCCAAGAGGCTGATTCACACACATCCCTTTGCAAAGGAATTAAGCAAAAAGCCACAGGTGATGCCCCTTCATTTCCATTTGAAAACTGTTGACTTCAGGCTTCACAAAGGGGTAGCCTGAGGCAAAGACCTTCCTGAGAGTCAGGGCAACAGAACAATAGGTAAGCAAAAGGCCCAAAGCAGGGTTTCTCCACTGACACTTTACTGGTCACACTGATATCTGAGTTTTCTGAGATGCTTGCCATTCCCTTCAGTTATCCAGTACACGGCCATGTCACAGAGCTGGGAGGTGGTACATATCTTGGACACAAAACCATGAGCCAATTCTGGAGAGTGGCCAGAATTCAGGAAGAAAACAGGAACTTAGCAAGATAGTAGGTGTTGCCCATAGATAAGGCAAGCCCCAGTCCATTCATAAATTGGAAAGGATGAATGCTGGAAAGTTTTCTACTAGACAGGACACATCCATTGATTCATTCTCTTTTCCAATGTCTACAACCAGGGATACAGTGGGATACACAGACATAGAAACACTCGCCTTGTCAAATGACTTACTAGAAACAGTCCACTCCAAACCAAACAAACTGCCTTTCCTACCTATTCTCAGAACATGAGACAAAACCATAAACTCACACCCACACCCACTAAGGCACCTCCTTCCCCCAAGTAGGTCTGTGACTATCTGGAGTGTCTTCTGACTGGTGGGCCATACAATGTTCCCCCAAAATGGCCCGTCCTCTCTCAAATCTGGCCTCCTTGGCCTACTCAATGAAGTTGTCAGGAGCCACCAGTGAGCCACTCACTACCTGCTTTCTCAGAAAAGTCCCCTCTTCAGAGCTTTCCTGGCATTTGGTCATCCTCACATCAGTAGGTACCAAGAAAGACTGACTCTCTCCTTGGTAAATGCAAACAAGTCAGCCCACTGGGACTGGGACTGAAACTGGCTCTGGGTGCCTGGCTTCCTGGTTGCCAAGTTCAAAGAGTTCCATCACAAAAGAAGTGAGGTGAGGTCACTTCCTTCAGGAACTGAATGAGGTCACTGCCTTGGCAACCAAATTGTCCTAACAGTTGCTTCCAAGGGTCCTATGAGATGGAGGCTGCCCCTGCTTCCTGTGACACTTTCACAAGTTAGAATGGTATATCCTCCATAGGCACCCAGGAACAGCTTTCCACACAGGCCTGGTTTGGTCCATCTTGTCTACATTAAGAAGAGAGAGGCTCATACAGACACAACCCTTCATCCTGACCAGGTTGTTTGCCATGGAAGATGACTTTTGCTCTCTCATGTCCTTCAGAGCTGCCTACTTCTTCTCCAGGGATCATTTCTGCATGGACCTTTGAGTTCTCAGCAGGTGGAAGATCCCCTACATTCCTCTCTTGTAAGACCAACTCTGTCCCTGCTCTTCTGTAAAGTTGGATTGAGGGAACAGTGTATGGTTAGGGGTAAGAACATGTTTGATTTGGGTTAGGAATCATTCTACTGGATGAAGAATGGTATTGGGAACCTGCGATATATATAATAATGTATCGGTGAAGTATATGTATGACAACAGAAATCTAAGTAAGCTTTGAAGCCCAGAAGGGCATTGGGCCCTTGACTGGGATACTTAGCTTTGAATTACATTCTGCACAGATGTCTCAGATAAATTGATATACAATGGCATAAGACCTTGTACCTTGGATGATTGAATGTGGAAGAGAACATCCAGTCAAAAAGGGATAGTAGGTAGGATTAGGAAGATAGTCAGTAGGTTTAGGAAGAAGAGTGAGTATAACATTTGGACCAAAAGTTCTTTAGCAGTAGGGTGTCAGTTAGAGAGTAGATGTAAATGTCAGCACATGTGAAGAGTCAGTCACAATAATGAATATGGGAAATTAGGTAGGAGAGCAGATATCAATAGAGACATTGGGAAATCAGTCAAAGTATAAAGTGAGTGATAGGATTAGATATTTTCAACAGGGTTGAGGTTGAATATGTACTCTTAGGACGAAGCAACTGTGTAGTCACCAATAGGATTGACATTTGAGAGCATTAGGCCCCTGGACAAGGATGTGTTTAGTAATCCATGCTCACTTTCCATTTAGACTTTGGTACAATCATAAGTGTGAACTTTGCATTATGTGTCCAGAATATCACTGTGATCAAATGTATATGTAGATCAGGTGACATGAGTATTTCTTCCACCATTTCTGGGAGCAATATCTTGAAGACGTGTTGATTAGTATTTGGGGGCACCAATAGGTGTACCTTGTGTCTATGAATATAGAGATAATGCATGAATAGACCATACTGTGAATAAATAGTATAACTGGTTCCAATTTACATAATGGATTGAACTGATACCTGAAAATATATAGGAAATCTAATATTGATACACAATCATTCATTCCAACCAGTTATATATCTAATGGTAATATTAGGGTTCTGGTTTAACATGAAGGCTGTGTGAGATTTGCTTGAAAAGTGATTATGGAAATCGAAAATAATGTGTTTGGAAAGAAGTCTCATGAAAAGGCCAGTCCAGAAATATACAGGAGTACATGTGTTCTGAAGCAGGAAGTGATTGAAAGTGAACCAAATGCCTGTAAATTTGTGAACTTGTGGATGAAATATATATCCTATGATGTGCATCAACTGAAGAAATAGTGATGTACCAGTGTCGAAAAAAAAGAAACGTCAAAATACACATCATGTATCATAGGAATCTACTTGCATTGATGCTAAACTCGGTCAGTTACTGTAGAAATATTAGGATTTCTAAGGACCATTCACTAGGAAACAAATGTGTATTTCAGGTGGATGAATATTTCTGAGCATAATCTTTGGAATAGATGATTATAAATCCACATACATGAACATGAATGAATTTAGGGAGTGTATAATAAGACACATATATTTCATACTTTGAAAAATCTGGAGAGAGAGACTGTGTGTGTGTGTGTGTGTGTGTGTGTGTTTGTATATATATATATATATATATATATATATATATATATATATATATATACATATATATATATACATACATTCAAACAATACAAACACACAGAGACTTTAAAAAGTCGAAATATATATGCCAATCAAAATTCATCATGAAATATGTATCATCCACAGATCCAAAAATATTTAATTTACTGAACATGGATTTATTTATCATGTTGTTCAAGTAGAAAGCTCACCCATAGGTTGAATTTTCAGTTCCAACAGCATTTACGAGGAGTGATCTCTTGTCACAATTTGTATCTGCCATGTCAGCCTCCTCACAAGAATGTACGTGGGATACCAGGTAGGATTCTATATGTGCATCTAAAAATACATGTGCTGAATAGGCTACAGAGAAAGGGAGACAGGAATTCACATACTTGTTAACTTTACAAACACATGGAGAACTACTTCTCTTAAATTGGACTAGATTTATGACACCTAGCCTTTATAATGCCAAAGGAAAGTCCAATTATACACCATGCCTCCTCTGAACTGCATGTATTGCTATTCTGTTTGTGTTATTTTCCTCCATCATATCAGGATTGGTAATCAGAGTCTAGGAGGGTATGGGTTAGTGTCAGGGATTCAGTATTTTGAATGGAAAATAGGAAAATGAATCCAATGTGTATGCAATTCTGTGCTACACAAAAATCTTCCCACTCCCATCAAGAACAATGCCTTGACATTACCTTTGCCCCAAGTAAGACAGGATTCGAAGCGAAGAGTTAGAAAATCTGTGAATACATATATACAATGGAAAATGCTCAGGAGTTCACAACCTTGGAGGTGGTAGAGGAGTTTCCATAAGTAAGGGACAGGATAAACACTCCCCAAACATGGAGCTCTGCTGGCCTAAAGACTTCTTGGGAAACTGCCTCTGAGGTTGGACCCTTGAAATATATGTTGTTGTCAGGAGCTTTATCTTCCTTTGTAGTGAGACCATCAAAGCTTGGTCTGCATCTATGTGGCCTGGAGGACATGGTTTCTGATTTTCCAATGAACATGAGGCAGCAGTGCTGAATTCTCTCTTTGTAGGTCAACTGTGGCCACTGGGGTCTAAGTGTTTCCCCGTGTGGACTGTGAGGCCATTTGGTCATCCTCCACTTTTCCTGGTGTTTCTTGCTGCTTCACTGGGAGTTTCCTATTTGCTTCATGAAATACAAGGAGTTCAACTGGGACACAGTGCTGGAGGGAGTTCTGTCATGTGTGCTGACTCAGGGTCCTAGGAGAATGCACCAACCAGGCTTCTATCCCACAGAGCTTGCCCCCTTGACCAGAGCAACCTGATTCTGAACATTGCCCGGAAAACTCTCCATAGAACAAGATGCCTTTACATATAAGGGTCTGCTGGCTGCACCGTGTCAGTCACAAGCCATGTGGAAGCCAATGGCAGATCCACATGGCCCCACCACAGATGTTTTATCACACACCTGCACACCACTGCTCTAGGCCCACTAATCAGCAGGCTCCAACTTACTGGCATCTCTGTTCTACACCATTTTCATGAAACCCAGTCAATCAAGGCACTGTCTGGTACACTCATGATCAGCAACAGGACATCCAAAGGTTCTCCAGTGCCACGTGGTCATGGGAATTTCAAAAATTTCATGGTATTTATCAAGCCATTTCTCAAGGATGAACTTGGAGGCACTGTGGGTTTCTATTCATTCAGGAACCACTAAATGGTGAGGAAGCTCATTTCAATGAAAGCTCTGGAGAAACACTCAGAGGCAAGGCTTCCCAAGAGTGGCCAAAAGGTCACATCAAGCCAGGCCCATTGAGGTCTACAATGTGAGGTCCCTGTGTGTTTTGACTCTCAATTATGGCTGCCAGGTCTTTAAGAATAAAAACATGTGATATCCTGGCTGAGATTCCCAGTGCTCTGTGGAAAGCCACCCTGGGCCTAGATCTCAGTTTCCAAGGGCAACTCTCATGCGTGGCCTCCTAAAATCCCAACACAATTCATGGCAATACTTCTCTGAGTTCAGTACCAGAACTCAGTCTCTAAGGGGAATCACGCCAGAGTTCAAGCCCAGGTGGACAAAGTCATCCCTTCCAACCGCCACAGAAATGACCACAATTCCAACCAAAACACTGCCACATGGCCCTCATCTTCTTCCATATAGACACTCATCATAACCTCTGGCTGGAGGTTTCCATGAGGGGGCAGCCCAAGACAGTGTCTAGAATAAGCTCCCTTGCCCCTCATTTGCCTAATGTCAGGGTGGCCTGTGAACCAGGAGTGATCAAATACGCCTGCCATTAATACTGCTCTGCTTCTCCAAATTGAGGACTACTGACTTTCGGGTATAGATTCTTTCTGTGAATTGGAGACATGAGAAAACCCAAGAACCTATGGGATAGCCTCTGCAGGGCTTTGAAGAACTCATTTGACCCAAAGGATCCCTATTCTCACTTGATGGAGGTCAGGAACTTTCCAGAGGAAAGTGAGAGGCTTCATCCACAATGACTGCTCTTTTTGCCATTTTGGCTTTGGATGCACACATGGGATCTTTCTTTAATCCATCAGGTGCTGAGAATCTAAGCCACAGCCTCACACAGGGCCAAGAGGCTGATTCACACACATCCCTTTGCAAAGGAATTAAGCAAAAAGCCACAGGTGATGCCCCTTCATTTCCATTTGAAAACTGTTTACTTCAGGCTTCACAAAGGGGTAGCCTGAGGCAAAGACCTTCCTGAGAGTCAGGGCAACAGAACAATAGGCAAGCAAAAGGCCCAAAGCAGGGTTTCTCCACTGACACTTTACTGGTCACACTGATATCTGAGTTTTCTGAGATGCTTGCCATTCCCTTCAGTTATCCAGTACATGGCCATGTCACAGAGCTGGGAGGTGGTACATATCTTGGACACAAAACCATGAGCCAATTCTGGAGAGTGGCCAGAATTCAGGAAGAAAACAGGAACTTAGCAAGATAGTAGGTGTTGCCCATAGATAAGGCAAGCCCCAGTCCATTCATAAATTGGAAAGGATGAATGCTGGAAAGCTTTCTACTAGACAGGACGCATCCATTGATTCATTCTCTTTTCCAATGTCTACAACCAGGGATACAGTGGGATACACAGACATAGAAACACTCGCCTTGTCAAATGACTTACTAGAAACAGTCCACTCCAAACCAAACAAACTGCCTTTCCTACCTATTCTCAGAACATGAGACAAAACCATAAACTCACACCCACACCCACTAAGGCACCTCCTTCCCCCAAGTAGGTCTGTGACTATCTGGAGTGTCTTCTGACTGGTGGGCCATACAATGTTCCCCCAAAATGGCCCGTCCTCTCTCAGATCTGGCCTCCTTGGCCTACTCAATGAAGTTGTCAGGAGCCACCAGTGAGCCACTCACTACCTGCTTTCTCAGAAAAGTCCCCTCTTCAGAGCTTTCCTGGCATTTGGTCATCCTCACATCAGTAGGTACCAAGAAAGACTGACTCTCTCCTTGGTAAATGCAAACAAGTCAGCCCACTGGGACTGGGACTGAAACTGGCTCTGGGTGCCTGGCTTCCTGGTTGCCAAGTTCAAAGAGTTCCATCACAAAAGAAGTGAGGTGAGGTCACTTCCTTCAGGAACTGAATGAGGTCACTGCCTTGGCAACCAAATTGTCCTAACAGTTGCTTCCAAGGGTCCTATGAGATGGAGGCTGCCCCTGCTTCCTGTGACACTTTCACAAGTTAGAATGGTATATCCTCCATAGGCACCCAGGAACAGCTTTCCACACAGGCCTGGTTTGGTCCATCTTGTCTACATTAAGAAGAGAGAGGCTCATACAGACACAACCCTTCATCCTGACCAGGTTGTTTGCCATGGAAGATGACTTTTGCTCTCTCATGTCCTTCAGAGCTGCCTACTTCTTCTCCAGGGATCATTTCTGCATGGACCTTTGAGTTCTCAGCAGGTGGAAGATCCCCTACATTCCTCTATTGTAAGACCAACTCTGTCCCTGCTCTTCTGTAAAGTTGGATTGAGGGAACAGTGTATGGTTAGGGGTAAGAACATGTTTGATTTGGGTTAGGAATCATTCTACTGGATGAAGAATGGTATTGGGAACCTGCGATATATATAATAATGTATAGGTGAAGTATATGTATGACAACAGAAATCTAAGTAAGCTTTGAAGCCCAGAAGGGCATTGGGCCCTTGACTGGGATACTTAGCTTTGAATTACATTCTGCACAGATGTCTCAGATAAATTGATATACAATGGCATAAGACCTTGTACCTTGGATGATTGAATGTGGAAGAGAACATCCAGTCAAAAAGGGATAATAGGTAGGATTAGGAAGATAGTCAGTAGGTTTAGGAAGAAGAGTGAGTATAACATTTGGACCAAAAGTTCTTTAGCAGTAGGGTGTCTGTTAGAGAGTAGATGTAAATGTCAGCACATGTGAAGAGTCAGTCACAATAATGAATATGGGAAATTAGGTAGGAGAGCAGATATCAATAGAGACATTGGGAAATCAGTCAAAGTATAAAGTGAGTGATAGGATTAGATATTTTCAACAGGGTTGAGGTTGAATATGTACTCTTAGGACGAAGCAACTGTGTAGTCACCAATAGGATTGACATTTGAGAGCATTAGGCCCCTGGAAAAGGATGTGTTTAGTAATCCATGCTCACTTTCCATTTAGACTTTGGTACAATCATAAGTGTGAACTTTGCATTATGTGTCCAGAATATCACTGTGATCAAATGTATATGTAGATCAGGTGACATGAGTATTTCTTCCACCATTTCTGGGAGCAATATCTTGAAGACGTGTTGATTAGTATTTGGGAGCACCAATAGGTGTACCTTGTGTCTATGAATATAGAGATAATGCATGAATAGACCATACTGTGAATAAATATTATAACTGGTTCCAATTTACATAATGGATTGAACTGATACCTGAAAATATATAGGAAATCTAATATTGATACACAATCATTCATTCCAACCAGTTATATATCTAATGGTAATATTAGGGTTCTGGTTTACCATGAAGGCTGTGTGAGATTTGCTTGAAAAGTGATTATGGAAATCGAAAATAATGTGTTTGGAAAGAAGTCTCATGAAAAGGCCAGTCCAGAAATATACAGGAGTACATGTGTTCTGAAGCAGGAAGTGATTGAAAGTGAACCAAATGCCTGTAAATTTGTGAACTTGTGGATGAAATATATATCCTATGATGTGCATCAACTGAAGAAATAGTGATGTACCAGTGTCGAAAAAAAAGAAACGTCAAAATACACATCATGTATCATAGGAATCTACTTGCATTGATGCTAAACTCGGTCAGTTACTGTAGAAATATTAGGATTTCTAAGGACCATTCACTAGGAAACAAATGTGTATTTCAGGTGGATGAATATTTCTGAGAATAATCTTTGGAAAAGATGATTATAAATCCACATACATGAACATGAATGAATTTAGGGAGTGTATAATAAGACACATATATTTCATACTTTGAAAAATCTGGAGAGAGAGACTGTGTGTGTGTGTGTGTGGGTGTGTGTTTGTGTATATATATATATATATATATATATATATATATATATATATATACATTCAAACAATACAAACACACAGAGACTTTAAAAAGTCGAAATATATATGCCAATCAAAATTCATCATGAAATATGTATCATCCACAGATCCAAAAGTATTTAATTTACTGAACATGGATTTATGTATCATGTTGTTCAAGTAGAAAGCTCACCCATAGGTTGAATTTTCAGTTCCAACAGCATTTACGAGGAGTGATCTCTTCTCACAATTTGTATCTGCCATGTCAGCCTCCTCACAAGAATGTACGTGGGATACCAGGTAGGATTCTATATGTGCATGTAAAAATACATGTGCTGAATAGGCTACAGAGAAAGGGAGACAGGAATTCACATACTTGTTAACTTTACAAACACATGGAGAACTACTTCTCTTAAATTGGACTAGATTTATAACACCTAGCCTTTATAATGCCAAAGGAAAGTCCAATTATACACCATGCCTCCTCTGAACTGCATGTATTGCTATTCTGTTTGTGTTATTTTCCTCCATCATATCAGGATTGGTAATCAGAGTCTAGGAGGGTATGGGTTAGTGTCAGGGATTCAGTATTTTGAATGGAAAATAGGAAAATGAATCCAATGTGTATGCAATTCTGTGCTACACAAAAATCTTCCCACTCTCATCAAGAACAATGCCTTGACATTACCTTTGCCCCAAGTAAGACAGGATTCGAAGAGAAGAGTTAGAAAATCTGTGAATACATATATACAATGGAAAATGCTCAGGAGTTCACAACCTTGGAGGTGGTAGAGGAGTTTCCATAAGTAAGGGACAGGATAAACACTCCCCAAACATGGAGCTCTGCTGGCCTAAAGACTTCTTGGGAAACTGCCTCTGAGGTTGGACCCTTGAAATATATGTTGTTGTCAGGAGCTTTATCTTCCTTTGTAGTGAGACCATCAAAGCTTGGTCTGCATCTATGTGGCCTGGAGGACATGGTTTCTGATTTTCCAATGAACATGAGGCAGCAGTGCTGAATTCTCTCTTTGTAGGTCAACTGTGGCCACTGGGGTCTAAGTGTTTCCCCGTGTGGACTGTGAGGCCATTTGGTCATCCTCCACTTTTCCTGGTGTTTCTTGCTGCTTCACTGGGAGTTTCCTATTTGCTTCATGAAATACAAGGAGTTCAACTGGGACACAGTGCTGGAGGGAGTTCTGTCACGTGTGCTGACTCAGGGTCCTAGGAGAATGCACCAACCAGGCTTCTATCCCACAGAGCTTGCCCCCTTGACCATAGCAACCTGATTCTGAACATTGCCCGGAAACCTCTCCATAGAACAAGATGCCTTTACATATAAGGGTCTGCTGGCTGCACCGTGTCAGTCACAAGCCATGTGGAAGCCAATGGCAGATCCACATGGCCCCACCACAGATGTTTTATCACACACCTGTACACCACTGCTCTAGGCCCACTAATCAGCAGGCTCCAACTTACTGGCATCTCTGTTCTACACCATTTTCATGAAACCCAGTCAATCAAGGCACTGTCTGGTACACTCATGATCAGCAACAGGACATCCAAAGGTTCTCCAGTGCCACGTGGTCATGGGAATTTCAAAAATTTCATGGTATTTATCAAGCCATTTCTCAAGGATGAACTTGGAGGCACTGTGGGTTTCTATTCATTCAGGAACCACTAAATGGTGAGGAAGCTCATTTCAATGAAAGCTCTGGAGAAACACTCAGAGGCAAGGCTTCCCAAGAGTGACCAAAAGGTCACATCAAGCCAGGCCCATTGAGGTCTACAATGTGAGGTCCCTGTGTGTTTTGACTCTCAATTATGGCTGCCAGGTCTTTAAGAATAAAATCATGTGATATCCTGGCTGAGATTCCCAGTTCTCTGTGGAAAGCCACCCTGGGCCTAGATCTCAGTTTCCAAGGGCAACTCTCATGCGTGGCCTCCTAAAATCCCAACACAATTCATGGCAATACTTCTCTGAGTTCAGTACCAGAACTCAGTCTCTAAGGGGAATCACGCCAGAGTTCAAGCCCAGGTAGACAAAGTCATCCCTTCCAACCGCCACAGAAATGACCACAATTCCAAGCAAAACACTGCCACATGGCCCTCATCTTCTTCCATATAGACACTCATCATAACCTCTGGCTGGAGGTTTCCATGAGGGGGCAGCCCAAGACAGTGTCTAGAATAAGCTCCCTTGCCCCTCATTTGCCTAATGTCAGGGTGGCCTGTGAACCAGGAGTGATCAAATACGCCTGCCATTAATACTGCTCTGCTTCTCCAAATTGAGGACTACTGACTTTCGGGTATAGATTCTTTCTGTGAATTGGAGACATGAGAAAACCCAAGAACCTATGGGATAGCCTCTGCAGGGCTTTGAAGAACTCATTTGACCCAAAGGATCCCTATTCTCACTTGATGGAGGTCAGGAACTTTCCAGAGGAAAGTGAGAGGCTTCATCCACAATGACTGCTCTTTTTGCCATTTTGGCTTTGTATGCACACATGGGATCTTTCTTTAATCCATCAGGTGCTGAGAATCTAAGCCACAGCCTCACACAGGGCCAAGAGGCTGATTCACACACATCCCTTTGCAAAGGAATTAAGCAAAAAGCCACAGGTGATGCCCCTTCATTTCCATTTGAAAACGGTTTACTTCAGGCTTCACAAAGGGGTAGCCTGAGGCAAAGACCTTCCTGAGAGTCAGGGCAACAGAACAATAGGTAAGCAAAAGGCCCAAAGCAGGGTTTCTCCACTGACACTTTACTGGTCACACTGATATCTGAGTTTTCTGAGATGCTTGCCATTCCCTTCAGTTATCCAGTACATGGCCATGTCACAGAGCTGGGAGGTGGTACATATCTTGGACACAAAACCATGAGCCAATTCTGGAGAGTGGCCAGAATTCAGGAAGAAAACAGGAACTTAGCAAGATAGTAGGTGTTGCCCATAGATAAGGCAAGCCCCAGTCCATTCATAAATTGGAAAGGATGAATGCTGGAAAGTTTTCTACTAGACAGGACGCATCCATTGATTCATTCTCTTTTCCAATGTCTACAACCAGGGATACAGTGGGATACACAGACATAGAAACACTCGCCTTGTCAAATGACTTACTAGAAACAGTCCACTCCAAACCAAACAAACTGCCTTTCCTACCTATTCTCAGAACATGAGACAAAACCATAAACTCACACCCACACCCACTAAGGCACCTCCTTCCCCCAAGTAGGTCTGTGACTATCTGGAGTGTCTTCTGACTGGTGGGCCATACAATGTTCCCCCAAAATGGCCCGTCCTCTCTCAGATCTGGCCTCCTTGGCCTACTCAATGAAGTTGTCAGGAGCCACCAGTGAGCCACTCACTACCTGCTTTCTCAGAAAAGTCCCCTCTTCAGAGCTTTCCTGGCATTTGGTCATCCTCACATCAGTAGGTACCAAGAAAGACTGACTCTCTCCTTGGTAAATGCAAACAAGTCAGCCCACTGGGACTGGGACTGAAACTGGCTCTGGGTGCCTGGCTTCCTGGTTGCCAAGTTCAAAGAGTTCCATCACAAAAGAAGTGAGGTGAGGTCACTTCCTTCAGGAACTGAATGAGGTCACTGCCTTGGCAACCAAATTGTCCTAACAGTTGCTTCCAAGGGTCCTATGAGATGGAGGCTGCCCCTGCTTCCTGTGACACTTTCACAAGTTAGAATGGTATATCCTCCATAGGCACCCAGGAACAGCTTTCCACACAGGCCTGGTTTGGTCCATCTTGTCTACATTAAGAAGAGAGAGGCTCATACAGACACAACCCTTCATCCTGACCAGGTTGTTTGCCATGGAAGATGACTTTTGCTCTCTCATGTCCTTCAGAGCTGCCTACTTCTTCTCCAGGGATCATTTCTGCATGGACCTTTGAGTTCTCAGCAGGTGGAAGATCCCCTACATTCCTCTATTGTAAGACCAACTCTGTCCCTGCTCTTCTGTAAAGTTGGATTGAGGGAACAGTGTATGGTTAGGGGTAAGAACATGTTTGATTTGGGTTAGGAATCATTCTACTGGATGAAGAATGGTATTGGGAACCTGCGATATATATAATAATGTATAGGTGAAGTATATGTATGACAACAGAAATCTAAGTAAGCTTTGAAGCCCAGAAGGGCATTGGGCCCTTGACTGGGATACTTAGCTTTGAATTACATTCTGCACAGATGTCTCAGATAAATTGATATACAATGGCATAAGACCTTGTACCTTGGATGATTGAATGTGGAAGAGAACATCCAGTCAAAAAGGGATAGTAGGTAGGATTAGGAAGATAGTCAGTAGGTTTAGGAAGAAGAGTGAGTATAACATTTGGACCAAAAGTTCTTTAGCAGTAGGGTGTCAGTTAGAGAGTAGATGTAAATGTCAGCACATGTGAAGAGTCAGTCACAATAATGAATATGGGAAATTAGGTAGGAGAGCAGATATCAATAGAGACATTGGGAAATCAGTCAAAGTATAAAGTGAGTGATAGGATTAGATATTTTCAACAGGGTTGAGGTTGAATATGTACTCTTAGGACGAAGCAACTGTGTAGTGACCAATAGGATTGACATTTGAGAGCATTAGGCCTCTGGACAAGGATGTGTTTTGAAATCCATGCTCACTTTCCATTTAGACTTTGGTACAATCATAAGTGTGAACTTTGCATTATGTGTCCAGAATATCACTGTGATCAAATGTATATGTAGATCAGGTGACATGAGTATTTATTCCACCATTTCTGGGAGCAATATCTTGAAGACGTGTTGATTAGTATTTGGGGGCACCAATAGGTGTACCTTGTGTCTATGAATACAGAGATAATGCATGAATAGACCATACTGTGAATAAATAGTATAACTGGTTCCAATTTACATAATGGATTGAACTGATACCTGAAAATATATAGGAAATCTAATATTGATACACAATCATTCATTCCAACCAGTTATATATCTAATGGTAATATTAGGGTTCTGGTTTACCATGAAGGCTGTGTGAGATTTGATTGAAAAGTGATTATGGAAATCGAAAATAATGTGTTTGGAAAGAAGTCTCATGAAAAGGCCAGTCCAGAAATATACAGGAGTACATGTGTTCTGAAGCAGGAAGTGATTGAAAGTGAACCAAATGCCTGTAAATTTGTGAACTTGTGGATGAAATATATATCCTATGATGTGCATCAACTGAAGAAATAGTGATGTACCAGTGTCGAAAAAAAAGAAACGTCAAAATACACATCATGTATCATAGGAATCTACTTGCATTGATGCTAAACTCGGTCAGTTACTGTAGAAATATTAGGATTTCTAAGGACCATTCACTAGGAAACAAATGTGTATTTCAGGTGGATGAATATTTCTGAGAATAATCTTTGGAAAAGATGATTATAAATCCCCATACATGAGCATGAATGAATTTAGGGAGTGTATAATAAGACACATATATTTCATACTTTGAAAAAACTGGAGAGAGAGACTCTGTGTGTGTGTGTGTGTTTGTGTATATATATATATATATATATATATATATATATACATACATTCAAACCATACAAACACACAGAGACTTTAAAAAGTCAAAATATATATGCCAATCAAAATTCATCATGAAATATGTATCATCCACAGATACAAAAATATTTAATTTACTGAACATGGATTTATGTATCATGTTGTTCAAGTAGAAAGCTCACCCATAGTTTGAATTTTCAGTTCCAACAGCATTTACGAGGAGTGATCTCTTCTCACAATTTGTATCTGCCATGTCAGCCTCCTCACAAGAATGTACGTGGGATACCAGGTAGGATTCTATATGTGCATGTAAAAATACATGTGCTGAATAGGCTACAGAGAAAGGGAGACAGGAATTCACATACTTGTTAACTTTACAAACACATGGAGAACTACTCTTAAATTGGACTAGATTTATAACACCTAGCCTTTATAATGCCAAAGGAAAGTCCAATTATACACCATGCCTCCTCTGAACTGCATGTATTGCTATTCTGTTTGTGTTATTTTCCTCCATCATATCAGGATTGGTAATCAGAGTCTAGGAGGGTATGGGTTAGTGTCAGGGATTCAGTATTTTGAATGGAAAATAGGAAAATGAATCCAATGTGTATGCAATTCTGTGCTACACAAAAATCTTCCCACTCTCATCAAGAACAATGCCTTGACATTACCTTTGCCCCAAGTAAGACACGATTCGAAGAGAAGAGTTAGAAAATCTGTGAATACATATATACAATGGAAAATGCTCAGGAGTTCACAACCTTGGAGGTGGTAGAGGAGTTTCCATAAGTAAGGGACAGGATAAACACTCCCCAAACATGGAGCTCTGCTGGCCTAAAGACTTCTTGGGAAACTGCCTCTGAGGTTGGACCCTTGAAATATATGTTGTTGTCAGGAGCTTTATCTTCCTTTGTAGTGAGACCATCAAAGCTTGGTCTGCATCTATGTGGCCTGGAGGACATGGTTTCTGATTTTCCAATGAACATGAGGCAGCAGTGCTGAATTCTCTCTTTGTAGGTCAACTGTGGCCACTGGGGTCTAAGTGTTTCCCCGTGTGGACTGTGAGGCCATTTGGTCATCCTCCACTTTTCCTGGTGTTTCTTGCTGCTTCACTGGGAGTTTCCTATTTGCTTCATGAAATACAAGGAGTTCAACTGGGACACAGTGCTGGAGGGAGTTCTGTCACGTGTGCTGACTCAGGGTCCTAGGAGAATGCACCAACCAGGCTTCTATCCCACAGAGCTTGCCCCCTTGACCATAGCAACCTGATTCTGAACATTGCCCGGAAACCTCTCCATAGAACAAGATGCCTTTACATATAAGGGTCTGCTGGCTGCACCGTGTCAGTCACAAGCCATGTGGAAGCCAATGGCAGATCCACATGGCCCCACCACAGATGTTTTATCACACACCTGCACACCACTGCTCTAGGCCCACTAATCAGCAGGCTCCAACTTACTGGCATCTCTGTTCTACACCATTTTCATGAAACCCAGTCAATCAAGGCACTGTCTGGTACACTCATGATCAGCAACAGGACATCCAAAGGTCCTCCAGTGCCACGTGGTCATGGGAGTTTCAAAAATTTCATGGTATTTATCAAGCCATTTCTCAAGGATGAACTTGGAGGCACTGTGGGTTTCTATTCATTCAGGAACCACTAAATGGTGAGGAAGCTCATTTCAATGAAAGCTCTGGAGAAACACTCAGAGGCAAGGCTTCCCAAGAGTGGCCAAAAGGTCACATCAAGCCAGGCCCATTGAGGTCTACAATGTGAGGTCCCTGTGTGTTTTGACTCTCAATTATGGCTGCCAGGTCTTTAAGAATAAAATCATGTGATATCCTGGCTGAGATTCCCAGTGCTCTGTGGAAAGCCACCCTGGGCCTAGATCTCAGTTTCCAAGGGCAACTCTCATGCGTGGCCTCCTAAAATCCCAACACAATTCATGGCAATACTTCTCTGAGTTCAGTACCAGAACTCAGTCTCTAAGGGGAATCACGCCAGAGTTCAAGCCCAGGTGGACAAAGTCATCCCTTCCAACCGCCACAGAAATGACCACAATTCCAACCAAAACACTGCCACATGGCCCTCATCTTCTTCCATATAGACACTCATCATAACCTCTGGCTGGAGGTTTCCATGAGTGGGCAGCCCAAGACAGTGTCTAGAATAAGCTCCCTTGCCCCTCATTTGCCTAATGTCAGGGTGGCCTGTGAACCAGGAGTGATCAAATACGCCTGCCATTAATACTGCTCTGCTTCTCCAAATTGAGGACTACTGACTTTCGGGTATAGATTCTTTCTGTGAATTGGAGAGATGAGAAAACCCAAGAACCTATGGGATAGCCTCTGCAGGGCTTTGAAGAACTCATTTGACCCAAAGGATCCCTATTCTCACTTGATGGAGGTCAGGAACTTTCCAGAGGAAAGTGAGAGGCTTCATCCACAATGACTGCTCTTTTTGCCATTTTGGCTTTGGATGCACACATGGGATCTTTCTTTAGTCCATCAGGTGCTGAGAATCTAAGCCACAGCCTCACACAGGGCCAAGAGGCTGATTCACACACATCCCTTTGCAAAGGAATTAAGCAAAAAGCCACAGGTGATGCCCCTTCATTTCAATTTGAAAACTGTTAACTTCAGGCTTCACAAAGTGGTAGCCTGAGGCAAAGACCTTCCTGACATTCAGGGCAACAGAACAATAGGTAAGCAAAAGGCCCAAAGCAGGGTTTCTCCACTGACACTTTACTGGTCACACTGATATCTGAGTTTTCTGAGATGCTTGCCATTCCCTTCAGTTATCCAGTACTCGGCCATGTCACAGAGCTGGGAGGTGGTACATATCTTGGACACAAAACCATGAGCCAATTCTGGAGAGTCGCCAGAATTCAGGAAGAAAACAGGAACTTAGCAAGATAGTAGGTGTTGCCCATAGATAAGGCAAGCCCCAGTCCATTCATAAATTGGAAAGGATGAATGCTGGAAAGTTTTCTACTAGACAGGACGCATCCATTGATTCATTCTCTTTTCCAATGTCTACAACCAGGGATACAGTGGGATACACAGACATAGAAACACTCGCCTTGTCAAATGACTTACTAGAAACAGTCCACTCCAAACCAAACAAACTGCCTTTCCTACCTATTCTCAGAACATGAGACAAAACCATAAACTCACACCCACACCCACTAAGGCACCTCCTTCCCCCAAGTAGGTCTGTGACTATCTGGAGTGTCTTCTGACTGGTGGGCCATACAATGTTCCCCCAAAATGGCCCGTCCTCTCTCAGATCTGGCCTCCTTGGCCTACTCAATGAAGTTGTCAGGAGCCACCAGTGAGCCACTCACTACCTGCTTTCTCAGAAAAGTCCCCTCTTCAGAGCTTTCCTGGCATTTGGTCATCCTCAAATCAGTAGGTACCAAGAAAGACTGACTCTCTCCTTGGTAAATGCAAACAAGTCAGCCCACTGGGACTGGGACTGAAACTGGCTCTGGGTGCCTGGCTTCCTGGTTGCCAAGTTCAAAGAGTTCCATCACAAAAGAAGTGAGGTGAGGTCACTTCCTTCAGGAACTGAATGAGGTCACTGCCTTGGCAACCAAATTGTCCTAACAGTTGCTTCCAAGGGTCCTATGAGATGGAGGCTGCCCCTGCTTCCTGTGACACTTTCACAAGTTAGAATGGTATATCCTCCATAGGCACCCAGGAACAGCTTTCCACACAGGCCTGGTTTGGTCCATCTTGTCTACATTAAGAAGAGAGAGGCTCATACAGACACAACCCTTCATCCTGACCAGGTTGTTTGCCATGGAAGATGACTTTTGCTCTCTCATGTCCTTCAGAGCTGCCTACTTCTTCTCCAGGGATCATTTCTGCATGGACCTTTGAGTTCTCAGCAGGTGGAAGATCCCCTACATTCCTCTATTGTAAGACCAACTCTGTCCGTGCTCTTCTGTAAAGTTGGATTGAGGGAACAGTGTATGGTTAGGGGTAAGAACATGTTTGATTTGGGTTAGGAATCATTCTACTGGATGAAGAATGGTATTGGGAACCTGCGATATATATAATAATGTATAGGTGAAGTATATGTATGACAACAGAAATCTAAGTAAGCTTTGAAGCCCAGAAGGGCATTGGGCCCTTGACTGGGATACTTAGCTTTGAATTACATTCTGCACAGATGTCTCAGATAAATTGATATACAATGGCATAAGACCTTGTACCTTGGATGATTGAATGTGGAAGAGAACATCCAGTCAAAAAGGGATAGTAGGTAGGATTAGGAAGATAGTCAGTAGGTTTAGGAAGAAGAGTGAGTATACCATTTGGACCAAAAGTTCTTTAGCAGTAGGGTGTCAGTTAGAGAGTAGATGTAAATGTCAGCACATGTGAAGAGTCAGTCACAATAATGAATATGGGAAATTAGGTAGGAGAGCAGATGTCAATAGATACATTGGGAAATCAGTCAAAGTATAAAGTGAGTGATAGGATTAGATATTTTCAACAGGGTTGAGGTTGAATATGTACTCTTAGGACGAAGCAACTGTGTAGTCACCAATAGGATTGACATTTGAGAGCATTAGGCCCCTGGACAAGGATGTGTTTAGAAATCCATGCTCACTTTCCATTTAGACTTTGGTACAATCATAAGTGTGAACTTTGCATTATGTGTCCAGAATATCACTGTGATCAAATGTATATGTAGATGAGGTGACATGAGTATTTATTCCACCATTTATGGGAGCAATATCTTGAAGACGTGTTGATTAGTATTTGGGGGCACCAATAGGTGTACCTTGTGTCTATGAATATAGAGATAATGCATGAATAGACCATACTGTGAATAAATAGTATAACTGGTTCCAATTTTCATAATGGATTGAACTGATACCTGAAAATATATAGGAAATCTAATATTGATACACAATCATTCATTCCAACCAGTTATATATCTAATGGTAATATTAGGGTTCTGGTTTACCATGAAGGCTGTGTGAGATTTGCTTGAAAAGTGATTATGGAAATCGAAAATAATGTGTTTGGAAAGAAGTCTCATGAAAAGGCCAGTCCAGAAATATACAGGAGTACATGTGTTCTGAAGCAGGAAGTGATTGAAAGTGAACCAAATGCCTGTAAATTTGTGAACTTGTGGATGAAATATATATCCTATGATGTGCATCAACTGAAGAAATAGTGATGTACCAGTGTCGAAAAAAAAAGAAACCTCAAAATACACATCATGCATCATAGGAATGTACTTGCATTGATGCTAAACTCGGTCAGTTACTGTAGAAATATTAGGATTTCTAAGGACCATTCACTAGGAAACAAATGTGTATTTCAGGTGGATGAATATTTCTGAGAATAATCTTTGGAAAAGATGATTATAAATCCCCATACATGAGCATGAATGAATTTAGGGAGTGTATAATAAGACACATATATTTCATACTTTGAAAAATCTGGAGAGAGAGACTGTGTGTGTGTGTGTGTGTGTGTGTGTGTGTGTGTGTATATATATATATATATATATATATATATATATATATATATACATTCATACAATACAAACACACAGAGACTTTAAAAAGTCGAAATATATATGCCAATCAAAATTCATCATGAAATATGTATCATCCACAGATCCAAAAATATTTAATTTACTGAACATGGATTTATGTATCATGTTGTTCAAGTAGAAAGCTCACCCATAGGTTGAATTTTCAGTTCCAACAGCATTTACGAGGAGTGATCTCTTGTCACAATTTGTATCTGCCATGTCAGCCTCCTCACAAGAATGTACGTGGGATACCAGGTAGGATTCTATATGTGCATGTAAAAATACATGTGCTGAATAGGCTACAGAGAAAGGGAGACAGGAATTCACATACTTGTTAACTTTACAAACACATGGAGAACTACTTCTCTTAAATTGGACTAGATTTATAACACCTAGCCTTTATAATGCCAAAGGAAAGTCCAATTATACACCATGCCTCCTCTGAACTGCATGTATTGCTATTCTGTTTGTGTTATTTTCCTCCATCATATCAGGATTGGTAATCAGAGTCTAGGAGGGTATGGGTTAGTGTCAGGGATTCAGTATTTTGAATGGAAAATAGGAAAATGAATCCAATGTGTATGCAATTCTGTGCTACACAAAAATCTTCCCACTCTCATCAAGAACAATGCCTTGACATTACCTTTGCCCCAAGTAAGACACGATTCGAAGAGAAGAGTTAGAAAATCTGTGAATACATATATACAATGGAAAATGCTCAGGAGTTCACAACCTTGGAGGTGGTAGAGGAGTTTCCATAAGTAAGGGACAGGATAAACACTCCCCAAACATGGAGCTCTGCTGGCCTAAAGACTTCTTGGGAAACTGCCTCTGAGGTTGGACCCTTGAAATATATGTTGTTGTCAGGAGCTTTATCTTCCTTTGTAGTGAGACCATCAAAGCTTGGTCTGCATCTATGTGGCCTGGAGGACATGGTTTCTGATTTTCCAATGAACATGAGGCAGCAGTGCTGAATTCTCTCTTTGTAGGTCAACTGTGGCCACTGGGGTCTAAGTGTTTCCCCGTGTGGACTGTGAGGCCATTTGGTCATCCTCCACTTTTCCTGGTGTTTCTTGCTGCTTCACTGGGAGTTTCCTATTTGCTTCATGAAATACAAGGAGTTCAACTGGGACACAGTGCTGGAGGGAGTTCTGTCACGTGTGCTGACTCAGGGTCCTAGGAGAATGCACCAACCAGGCTTCTATCCCACAGAGCTTGCCCCCTTGACCATAGCAACCTGATTCTGAACATTGCCCGGAAACCTCTCCATAGAACAAGATGCCTTTACATATAAGGGTCTGCTGGCTGCACCGTGTCAGTCACAAGCCATGTGGAAGCCAATGGCAGATCCACATGGCCCCACCACAGATGTTTTATCACACACCTGCACACCACTGCTCTAGGCCCACTAATCAGCAGGCTCCAACTTACTGGCATCTCTGTTCTACACCATTTTCATGAAACCCAGTCAATCAAGGCACTGTCTGGTACACTCATGATCAGCAACAGGACATCCAAAGGTTCTCCAGTGCCACGTGGTCATGGGAATTTCAAAAATTTCATGGTATTTATCAAGCCATTTCTCAAGGATGAACTTGGAGGCACTGTGGGTTTCTATTCATTCAGGAACCACTAAATGGTGAGGAAGCTCATTTCAATGAAAGCTCTGGAGAAACACTCAGAGGCAAGGCTTCCCAAGAGTGGCCAAAAGGTCACATCAAGCCAGGCCCATTGAGGTCTACAATGTGAGGTCCCTGTGTGTTTTGACTCTCAATTATGGCTGCCAGGTCTTTAAGAATAAAATCATGTGATATCCTGGCTGAGATTCCCAGTGCTCTGTGGAAAGCCACCCTGGGCCTAGATCTCAGTTTCCAAGGGCAACTCTCATGCGTGGCCTCCTAAAATCCCAACACAATTCATGGCAATACTTCTCTGAGTTCAGTACCAGAACTCAGTCTCTAAGGGGAATCACGCCAGAGTTCAAGCCCAGGTGGACAAAGTCATCCCTTCCAACCGCCACAGAAATGACCACAATTCCAACCAAAACACTGCCACATGGCCCTCATCTTCTTCCATATAGACACTCATCATAACCTCTGGCTGGAGGTTTCCATGAGGGGGCAGCCCAAGACAGTGTCTAGAATAAGCTCCCTTGCCCCTCATTTGCCTAATGTCAGGGTGGCCTGTGAACCAGGAGTGATCAAATACGCCTGCCATTAATACTGCTCTGCTTCTCCAAATTGAGGACTACTGACTTTCGGGTATAGATTCTTTCTGTGAATTGGAGACATGAGAAAACCCAAGAACCTATGGGATAGCCTCTGCAGGGCTTTGAAGAACTCATTTGACCCAAAGGATCCCTATTCTCACTTGATGGAGGTCAGGAACTTTCCAGAGGAAAGTGAGAGGCTTCATCCACAATGACTGCACTTTTTGCCATTTTGGCTTTGGATGCACACATGGGATCTTTCTTTAATCCATCAGGTGCTGAGAATCTAAGCCACAGCCTCACACAGGGCCAAGAGGCTGATTCACACACATCCCTTTGCAAAGGAATTAAGCAAAAAGCCACAGGTGATGCCCCTTCATTTCCATTTGAAAACTGTTTACTTCAGGCTTCACAAAGTGGTAGCCTGAGGCAAAGACCTTCCTGACATTCAGGGCAACAGAACAATAGGTAAGCAAAAGGCCCAAAGCAGGGTTTCTCCACTGACACTTTACTGGTCACACTGATATCTGAGTTTTCTGAGATGCTTGCCATTCCCTTCAGTTATCCAGTACACGGCCATGTCACAGAGCTGGGAGGTGGTACATATCTTGGACACAAAACCATGAGCCAATTCTGGAGAGTGGCCAGAATTCAGGAAGAAAACAGGAACTTAGCAAGATAGTAGGTGTTGCCCATAGATAAGGCAAGCCCCAGTCCATTCATAAATTGGAAAGGATGAATGCTGGAAAGTTTTCTACTAGACAGGACGCATCCATTGATTCATTCTCTTTTCCAATGTCTACAACCAGGGATACAGTGGGATACACAGACATAGAAACACTCGCCTTGTCAAATGACTTACTAGAAACAGTCCACTCCAAACCAAACAAACTGCCTTTCCTACCTATTCTCAGAACATGAGACAAAACCATAAACTCACACCCACACCCACTAAGGCACCTCCTTCCCCCAAGTAGGTCTGTGACTATCTGGAGTGTCTTCTGACTGGTGGGCCATACAATGTTCCCCCAAAATGGCCCGTCCTCTCTCAGATCTGGCCTCCTTGGCCTACTCAATGAAGTTGTCAGGAGCCACCAGTGAGCCACTCACTACCTGCTTTCTCAGAAAAGTCCCCTCTTCAGAGCTTTCCTGGCATTTGGTCATCCTCACATCAGTAGGTACCAAGAAAGACTGACTCTCTCCTTGGTAAATGCAAACAAGTCAGCCCACTGGGACTGGGACTGAAACTGGCTCTGGGTGCCTGGCTTCCTGGTTGCCAAGTTCAAAGAGTTCCATCACAAAAGAAGTGAGGTGAGGTCACTTCCTTCAGGAACTGAATGAGGTCACTGCCTTGGCAACCAAATTGTCCTAACAGTTGCTTCCAAGGGTCCTATGAGATGGAGGCTGCCCCTGCTTCCTGTGACACTTTCACAAGTTAGAATGGTATATCCTCCATAGGCACCCAGGAACAGCTTTCCACACAGGCCTGGTTTGGTCCATCTTGTCTACATTAAGAAGAGAGAGGCTCATACAGACACAACCCTTCATCCTGACCAGGTTGTTTGCCATGGAAGATGACTTTTGCTCTCTCATGTCCTTCAGAGCTGCCTACTTCTTCTCCAGGGATCATTTCTGCATGGACCTTTGAGTTCTCAGCAGGTGGAAGATCCCCTACATTCCTCTATTGTAAGACCAACTCTGTCCCTGCTCTTCTGTAAAGTTGGATTGAGGGAACAGTGTATGGTTAGGGGTAAGAACATGTTTGATTTGGGTTAGGAATCATTCTACTGGATGAAGAATGGTATTGGGAACCTGCGATATATATAATAATGTATAGGTGAAGTATATGTATGACAACAGAAATCTAAGTAAGCTTTGAAGCCCAGAAGGGCATTGGGCCCTTGACTGGGATACTTAGCTTTGAATTACATTCTGCACAGATGTCTCAGATAAATTGATATACAATGGCATAAGACCTTGTACCTTGGATGATTGAATGTGGAAGAGAACATCCAGTCAAAAAGGGATAGTAGGTAGGATTAGGAAGATAGTCAGTAGGTTTAGGAAGAAGAGTGAGTATAACATTTGGACCAAAAGTTCTTTAGCAGTAGGGTGTCAGTTAGAGAGTAGATGTAAATGTCAGCACATGTGAAGAGTCAGTCACAATAATGAATATGGGAAATTAGGTAGGAGAGCAGATATCATTGGGAAATCAGTCAAAGTATAAAGTGAGTGATAGGATTAGATATTTTCAACAGGGTTGAGGTTGAATATGTACTCTTAGGACGAAGCAACTGTGTAGTCACCAATAGGATTGACATTTGAGAGCATTATGCCCCTGGACAAGGATGTGTTTAGTAATCCATGCTCACTTTCCATTTAGACTTTGGTACAATCATAAGTGTGAACTTTGCATTATGTGTCCAGAATATCACTGTGATCAAATGTATATGTAGATCAGGTGACATGAGTATTTCTTCCACCATTTCTGGGAGCAATATCTTGAAGACGTGTTGATTAGTATTTGGGGGCACCAATAGGTGTACCTTGTGTCTATGAATACAGAGATAATGCATGAATAGACCATACTGTGAATAAATAGTATAACTGGTTCCAATTTACATAATGGATTGAACTGATACCTGAAAATATATAGGAAATCTAATATTGATACACAATCATTCATTCCAACCAGTTATATATCTAATGGTAATATTAGGGTTCTGGTTTACCATGAAGGCTGTGTGAGATTTGATTGAAAAGTGATTATGCAAATCGAAAATAATGTGTTTGGAAAGAAGTCTCATGAAAAGGCCAGTCCAGAAATATACAGGAG
Source organism: Urocitellus parryii (assembly GCF_045843805.1). Classification (NCBI taxonomy): domain Eukaryota; kingdom Metazoa; phylum Chordata; class Mammalia; order Rodentia; family Sciuridae; genus Urocitellus; species Urocitellus parryii. Next base: position 112,995,507 of record NC_135535.1, on the reverse strand, counting down.
TACATGTGTTCTGAAGCAGGAAGTGATTGAAAGTGAACCAAATGCCTGTAAATTTGTGAACTTGTGGATGAAATATATATCCTATGATGTGCATCAACTGAAGAAATAGTGATGTACCAGTGTCGAAAAAAAAGAAACGTCAAAATACACATCATGTATCATAGGAATGTACTTGCATTGATGCTAAACTCGGTCAGTTACTGTAGAAATATTAGGATTTCTAAGGACCATTCACTAGGAAACAAATGTGTATTTCAGGTGGATGAATATTTCTGAGAATAATCTTTGGAAAAGATGATTATAAATCCACATACATGAACATGAATGAATTTAGGGAGTGTATAATAAGACACATATACTTCATACTTTGAAAAATCTGGAGAGAGAGACTGTGTGTTTGTGTGTGTGTGTTTGTATATATATATATATATATATATACATATATATATATATACATACATTCAAACAATACAAACACACAGAGACTTTAAAAAGTCGAAATATATATGCCAATCAAAATTCATCATGAAATATGTATCATCCACTGATCCAAAAATATTTAATTTACTGAACATAGATTTATGTATCATGTTGTTCAAGTAGAAAGCTCACCCATAGGTTGAATTTTCAGTTCCAACAGCATTTACGAGGAGGGATCTCTTGTCACAATTTGTATCTGCCATGTCAGCCTCCTCACAAGAATGTACGTGGGATACCAGGTAGGATTCTATATGTGCATCTAAAAATACATGTGCTGAATAGGCTACAGAGAAAGGGAGACAGGAATTCACATACTTGTTAACTTTACAAACACATGGAGAACTACTTCTCTTAAACTGGACTAGATTTATAAAACCTAGCCTTTATAATGCCAAAGGAAAGTCCAATTATACACCATGCCTCCTCTGAACTGCATGTATTGCTATTCTGTTTGTGTTATTTTCCTCCATCATATCAGGATTGGTAATCAGAGTCTAGGAGGGTATGGGTTAGTGTCAGGGATTCAGTATTTTGAATGGAAAATAGGAAAATGAATCCAATGTGTATGCAATTATGTGCTACACAAAAATCTTCCCACTCTCATCAAGAACAATGCCTTGACATTACCTTTGCCCCAAGTAAGACACGATTCGAAGAGAAGAGTTAGAAAATCTGTGAATACATATATACAATGGAAAATGCTCACGAGTTCACAACCTTGGAGGTTGTAGAGGAGTTTCCATAAGTAAGGGACAGGATAAACACTCCCCAAACATGGAGCTCTGCTGGCCTAAAGACTTCTTGGGAAACTGCCTCTGAGGTTGGACCCTTGAAATATATGTTGTTGTCAGGAGCTTTATCTTCCTTTGTAGTGAGACCATCAAAGCTTGGTCTGCATCTATGTGGCCTGGAGGACATGGTTTCTGATTTTCCAATGAACATGAGGCAGCAGTGCTGAATTCTCTCTTTGTAGGTCAACTGTGGCCACTGGGGTCTAAGTGTTTCCCCGTGTGGACTGTGAGGCCATTTGGTCATCCTCCACTTTTCCTGGTGTTTCTTGCTGCTTCACTGGGAGTTTCCTATTTGATTCATGAAATACAAGGAGTTCAACTGGGACACAGTGCTGGAGGGAGTTCTGTCACGTGTGCTGACTCAGGGTCCTAGGAGAATGCACCAACCAGGCTTCTATCCCACAGAGCTTGCCCCCTTGACCATAGCAACCTGATTCTGAACATTGCCCGGAAACCTCTCCATAGAACAAGATGCCTTTACATATAAGGGTCTGCTGGCTGCACCGTGTCAGTCACAAGCCATGTGGAAGCCAATGGCAGATCCACATGGCCCCACCACAGATGTTTTATCACACACCTGCACACCACTGCTCTAGGCCCACTAATCAGCAGGCTCCAACTTACTGGCATCTCTGTTCTACACCATTTTCATGAAACCCAGTCAATCAAGGCACTGTCTGGTACACTCATGATCAGCAACAGGACATCCAAAGGTTCTCCAGTGCCACGTGGTCATGGGAATTTCAAAAATTTCATGGTATTTATCAAGCCATTTCTCAAGGATGAACTTGTAGGCACTGTGGGTTTCTATTCATTCAGGAACCACTAAATGGTGAGGAAGCTCATTTCAATGAAAGCTCTGGAGAAACACTCAGAGGCAAGGCTTCCCAAGAGTGGCCAAAAGGTCACATCAATCCAGGCCCATTGAGGTCTACAATGTGAGGTCCCTGTGTGTTTTGACTCTCAATTATGGCTGCCAGGTCTTTAAGAATAAAATCATGTGATATCCTGGCTGAGATTCCCAGTGCTCTGTGGAAAGCCACCCTCGGCCTAGATCTCAGTTTCCAAGGGCAACTCTCATGCGTGGCCTCCTAAAATCCCAACACAATTCATGGCAATACTTCTCTGAGTTCAGTACCAGAACTCAGTCTCTAAGGGGAATCACGCCAGAGTTCAAGCCCAGGTGGACAAAGTCATCCCTTCCAACCGCCACAGAAATGACCACAATTCCAACCAAAACACTGCCACATGGCCCTCATCTTCTTCCATATAGACACTCATCATAACCTCTGGCTGGAGGTTTCCATGAGGGGGCAGCCCAAGACAGTGTCTAGAATAAGCTCCCTTGCCCCTCATTTGCCTAATGTCAGGGTGGCCTGTGAACCAGGAGTGATCAAATACGCCTGCCATTAATACTGCTCTGCTTCTCCAAATTGAGGACTACTGACTTTCGGGTATAGATTCTTTCTGTGAATTGGAGACATGAGAAAACCCAAGAACCTATGGGATAGCCTCTGCAGGGCTTTGAAGAACTCATTTGACCCAAAGGATCCCTATTCTCACTTGATGGAGGTCAGGAACTTTCCAGAGGAAAGTGAGAGGCTTCATCCACAATGACTGCACTTTTTGCCATTTTGGCTTTGGATGCACACATGGGATCTTTCTTTAATCCATCAGGTGCTGAGAATCTAAGCCACAGCCTCACACAGGGCCAAGAGGCTGATTCACACACATCCCTTTGCAAAGGAATTAAGCAAAAAGCCACAGGTGATGCCCCTTCATTTCCATTTGAAAACTGTTTACTTCAGGCTTCACAAAGTGGTAGCCTGAGGCAAAGACCTTCCTGACATTCAGGGCAACAGAACAATAGGTAAGCAAAAGGCCCAAAGCAGGGTTTCTCCACTGACACTTTACTGGTCACACTGATATCTGAGTTTTCTGAGATGCTTGCCATTCCCTTCAGTTATCCAGTACACGGCCATGTCACAGAGCTGGGAGGTGGTACATATCTTGGACACAAAACCATGAGCCAATTCTGGAGAGTGGCCAGAATTCAGGAAGAAAACAGGAACTTAGCAAGATAGTAGGTGTTGCCCATAGATAAGGCAAGCCCCAGTCCATTCATAAATTGGAAAGGATGAATGCTGGAAAGTTTTCTACTAGACAGGACGCATCCATTGATTCATTCTCTTTTCCAATGTCTACAACCAGGGATACAGTGGGATACACAGACATAGAAACACTCGCCTTGTCAAATGACTTACTAGAAACAGTCCACTCCAAACCAAACAAACTGCCTTTCCTACCTATTCTCAGAACATGAGACAAAACCATAAACTCACACCCACACCCACTAAGGCACCTCCTTCCCCCAAGTAGGTCTGTGACTATCTGGAGTGTCTTCTGACTGGTGGGCCATACAATGTTCCCCCAAAATGGCCCGTCCTCTCTCAGATCTGGCCTCCTTGGCCTACTCAATGAAGTTGTCAGGAGCCACCAGTGAGCCACTCACTACCTGCTTTCTCAGAAAAGTCCCCTCTTCAGAGCTTTCCTGGCATTTGGTCATCCTCACATCAGTAGGTACCAAGAAAGACTGACTCTCTCCTTGGTAAATGCAAACAAGTCAGCCCACTGGGACTGGGACTGAAACTGGCTCTGGGTGCCTGGCTTCCTGGTTGCCAAGTTCAAAGAGTTCCATCACAAAAGAAGTGAGGTGAGGTCACTTCCTTCAGGAACTGAATGAGGTCACTGCCTTGGCAACCAAATTGTCCTAACAGTTGCTTCCAAGGGTCCTATGAGATGGAGGCTGCCCCTGCTTCCTGTGACACTTTCACAAGTTAGAATGGTATATCCTCCATAGGCACCCAGGAACAGCTTTCCACACAGGCCTGGTTTGGTCCATCTTGTCTACATTAAGAAGAGAGAGGCTCATACAGACACAACCCTTCATCCTGACCAGGTTGTTTGCCATGGAAGATGACTTTTGCTCTCTCATGTCCTTCAGAGCTGCCTACTTCTTCTCCAGGGATCATTTCTGCATGGACCTTTGAGTTCTCAGCAGGTGGAAGATCCCCTACATTCCTCTATTGTAAGACCAACTCTGTCCCTGCTCTTCTGTAAAGTTGGATTGAGGGAACAGTGTATGGTTAGGGGTAAGAACATGTTTGATTTGGGTTAGGAATCATTCTACTGGATGAAGAATGGTATTGGGAACCTGCGATATATATAATAATGTATAGGTGAAGTATATGTATGACAACAGAAATCTAAGTAAGCTTTGAAGCCCAGAAGGGCATTGGGCCCTTGACTGGGATACTTAGCTTTGAATTACATTCTGCACAGATGTCTCAGATAAATTGATATACAATGGCATAAGACCTTGTACCTTGGATGATTGAATGTGGAAGAGAACATCCAGTCAAAAAGGGATAGTAGGTAGGATTAGGAAGATAGTCAGTAGGTTTAGGAAGAAGAGTGAGTATAACATTTGGACCAAAAGTTCTTTAGCAGTAGGGTGTCAGTTAGAGAGTAGATGTAAATGTCAGCACATGTGAAGAGTCAGTCACAATAATGAATATGGGAAATTAGGTAGGAGAGCAGATATCAATAGAGACATTGGGAAATCAGTCAAAGTATAAAGTGAGTGATAGGATTAGATATTTTCAACAGGGTTGAGGTTGAATATGTACTCTTAGGACGAAGCAACTGTGTAGTCACCAATAGGATTGACATTTGAGAGCATTATGCCCCTGGACAAGGATGTGTTTAGTAATCCATGCTCACTTTCCATTTAGACTTTGGTACAATCATAAGTGTGAACTTTGCATTATGTGTCCAGAATATCACTGTGATCAAATGTATATGTAGATCAGGTGACATGAGTATTTCTTCCACCATTTCTGGGAGCAATATCTTGAAGACGTGTTGATTAGTATTTGGGGGCACCAATAGGTGTACCTTGTGTCTATGAATACAGAGATAATGCATGAATAGACCATACTGTGAATAAATAGTATAACTGGTTCCAATTTACATAATGGATTGAACTGATACCTGAAAATATATAGGAAATCTAATATTGATACACAATCATTCATTCCAACCTGTTATATATCTAATGGTAATATTAGGGTTCTGGTTTACCATGAAGGCTGTGTGAGATTTGATTGAAAAGTGATTATGGAAATCGAAAATAATGTGTTTGGAAAGAAGTCTCATGAAAAGGCCAGTCCAGAAATATACAGGAGCACATGTGTTCTGAAGCAGGAAGTGATTGAAAGTGAACCAAATGCCTGTAAATTTGTGAACTTGTGGATGAAATATATATCCTATGATGTGCATCAACTGAAGAAATAGTGATGTACCAGTGTCGAAAAAAAAGAAACGTCAAAATACACATCATGTATCATAGGAATCTACTTGCATTGATGCTAAACTCGGTCAGTTACTGTAGAAATATTAGGATTTCTAAGGACCATTCACTAGGAAACAAATGTGTATTTCAGGTGGATGAATATTTCTGAGAATAATCTTTGGAAAAGATGATTATAAATCCACATACATGAACATGAATGAATTTAGGGAGTGTATAATAAGACACATATACTTCATACTTTGAAAAATCTGGAGAGAGAGACTGTGTGTGTGTGTGTGTGTGTGTTTGTATATATATATATATATATATATATATATATATATATATATATACATATATATATATATACATACATTCAAACAATACAAACACACAGAGACTTTAAAAAGTCGAAATATATATGCCAATCAAAATTCATCATGAAATATGTATCATCCACTGATCCAAAAATATTTAATTTACTGAACATGGATTTATGTATCATGTTGTTCAAGTAGAAAGCTCACCCATAGGTTGAATTTTCAGTTCCAACAGCATTTACGAGGAGGGATCTCTTGTCACAATTTGTATCTGCCATGTCAGCCTCCTCACAAGAATGTACGTGGGATACCAGGTAGGATTCTATATGTGCATCTAAAAATACACGTGCTGAATAGGCTACAGAGAAAGGGAGACAGGAATTCACATACTTGTTAACTTTACAAACACATGGAGAACTACTTCTCTTAAACTGGACTAGATTTATAAAACCTAGCCTTTATAATGCCAAAGGAAAGTCCAATTATACACCATGCCTCCTCTGAACTGCATGTATTGCTATTCTGTTTGTGTTATTTTCCTCCATCATATCAGGATTGGTAATCAGAGTCTAGGAGGGTATGGGTTAGTGTCAGGGATTCAGTATTTTGAATGGAAAATAGGAAAATGAATCCAATGTGTATGCAATTATGTGCTACACAAAAATCTTCCCACTCTCATCAAGAACAATGCCTTGACATTACCTTTGCCCCAAGTAAGACACGATTCGAAGAGAAGAGTTAGAAAATCTGTGAATACATATATACAATGGAAAATGCTCACGAGTTCACAACCTTGGAGGTGGTAGAGGAGTTTCCATAAGTAAGGGACAGGATAAACACTCCCCAAACATGGAGCTCTGCTGGCCTAAAGACTTCTTGGGAAACTGCCTCTGAGGTTGGACCCTTGAAATATATGTTGTTGTCAGGAGCTTTATCTTCCTTTGTAGTGAGACCATCAAAGCTTGGTCTGCATCTATGTGGCCTGGAGGACATGGTTTCTGATTTTCCAATGAACATGAGGCAGCAGTGCTGAATTCTCTCTTTGTAGGTCAACTGTGGCCACTGGGGTCTAAGTGTTTCCCCGTGTGGACTGTGAGGCCATTTGGTCATCCTCCACTTTTCCTGGTGTTTCTTGCTGCTTCACTGGGAGTTTCCTATTTGATTCATGAAATACAAGGAGTTCAACTGGGACACAGTGCTGGAGGGAGTTCTGTCACGTGTGCTGACTCAGGGTCCTAGGAGAATGCACCAACCAGGCTTCTATCCCACAGAGCTTGCCCCCTTGACCATAGCAACCTGATTCTGAACATTGCCCGGAAACCTCTCCATAGAACAAGATGCCTTTACATATAAGGGTCTGCTGGCTGCACCGTGTCAGTCACAAGCCATGTGGAAGCCAATGGCAGATCCACATGGCCCCACCACAGATGTTTTATCACACACCTGCACACCACTGCTCTAGGCCCACTAATCAGCAGGCTCCAACTTACTGGCATCTCTGTTCTACACCATTTTCATGAAACCCAGTCAATCAAGGCACTGTCTGGTACACTCATGATCAGCAACAGGACATCCAAAGGTTCTCCAGTGCCACGTGGTCATGGGAATTTCAAAAATTTCATGGTATTTATCAAGCCATTTCTCAAGGATGAACTTGTAGGCACTGTGGGTTTCTATTCATTCAGGAACCACTAAATGGTGAGGAAGCTCATTTCAATGAAAGCTCTGGAGAAACACTCAGAGGCAAGGCTTCCCAAGAGTGGCCAAAAGGTCACATCAATCCAGGCCCATTGAGGTCTACAATGTGAGGTCCCTGTGTGTTTTGACTCTCAATTATGGCTGCCAGGTCTTTAAGAATAAAATCATGTGATATCCTGGCTGAGATTCCCAGTGCTCTGTGGAAAGCCACCCTGGGCCTAGATCTCAGTTTCCAAGGGCAACTCTCATGCGTGGCCTCCTAAAATCCCAACACAATTCATGGCAATACTTCTCTGAGTTCAGTACCAGAACTCAGTCTCTAAGGGGAATCACGCCAGAGTTCAAGCCCAGGTGGACAAAGTCATCCCTTCCAACCGCCACAGAAATGACCACAATTCCAACCAAAACACTGCCACATGGCCCTCATCTTCTTCCATATAGACACTCATCATAACTTCTGGCTGGAGGTTTCCATGAGGGGGCAGCCCAAGACAGTGTCTAGAATAAGCTCCCTTGCCCCTCATTTGCCTAATGTCAGGGTGGCCTGTGAACCAGGAGTGATCAAATACGCCTGCCATTAATACTGCTCTGCTTCTCCAAATTGAGGACTACTGACTTTCGGGTATAGATTCTTTCTGTGAATTGGAGACATGAGAAAACCCAAGAACCTATGGGATAGCCTCTGCAGGGCTTTGAAGAACTCATTTGACCCAAAGGATCCCTATTCTCACTTGATGGAGGTCAGGAACTTTCCAGAGGAAAGTGAGAGGCTTCATCCACAATGACTGCACTTTTTGCCATTTTGGCTTTGGATGCACACATGGGATCTTTCTTTAATCCATCAGGTGCTGAGAATCTAAGCCACAGCCTCACACAGGGCCAAGAGGCTGATTCACACACATCCCTTTGCAAAGGAATTAAGCAAAAAGCCACAGGTGATGCCCCTTCATTTCCATTTGAAAACTGTTGACTTCAGGCTTCACAAAGGGGTAGCCTGAGGCAAAGACCTTCCTGAGAGTCAGGGCAACAGAACAATAGGTAAGCAAAAGGCCCAAAGCAGGGTTTCTCCACTGACACTTTACTGGTCACACTGATATCTGAGTTTTCTGAGATGCTTGCCATTCCCTTCAGTTATCCAGTACACGGCCATGTCACAGAGCTGGGAGGTGGTACATATCTTGGACACAAAACCATGAGCCAATTCTGGAGAGTGGCCAGAATTCAGGAAGAAAACAGGAACTTAGCAAGATAGTAGGTGTTGCCCATAGATAAGGCAAGCCCCAGTCCATTCATAAATTGGAAAGGATGAATGCTGGAAAGTTTTCTACTAGACAGGACGCATCCATTGATTCATTCTCTTTTCCAATGTCTACAACCAGGGATACAGTGGGATACACAGACATAGAAACACTCGCCTTGTCAAATGACTTACTAAAAACAGTCCACTCCAAACCAAACAAACTGCCTTTCCTACCTATTCTCAGAACATGAGACAAAACCATAAACTCACACCCACACCCACTAAGGCACCTCCTTCCCCCAAGTAGGTCTGTGACTATCTGGAGTGTCTTCTGACTGGTGGGCCATACAATGTTCCCCCAAAATGGCCCGTCCTCTCTCAGATCTGGCCTCCTTGGCCTACTCAATGAAGTTGTCAGGAGCCACCAGTGAGCCACTCACTACCTGCTTTCTCAGAAAAGTCCCCTCTTCAGAGCTTTCCTGGCATTTGGTCATCCTCACATCAGTAGGTACCAAGAAAGACTGACTCTCTCCTTGGTAAATGCAAACAAGTCAGCCCACTGGGACTGGGACTGAAACTGGCTCTGGGTGCCTGGCTTCCTGGTTGCCAAGTTCAAAGAGTTCCATCACAAAAGAAGTGAGGTGAGGTCACTTCCTTCAGGAACTGAATGAGGTCACTGCCTTGGCAACCAAATTGTCCTAACAGTTGCTTCCAAGGGTCCTATGAGATGGAGGCTGCCCCTGCTTCCTGTGACACTTTCACAAGTTAGAATGGTATATCCTCCATAGGCACCCAGGAACAGCTTTCCACACAGGCCTGGTTTGGTCCATCTTGTCTACATTAAGAAGAGAGAGGCTCATACAGACACAACCCTTCATCCTGACCAGGTTGTTTGCCATGGAAGATGACTTTTGCTCTCTCATGTCCTTCAGAGCTGCCTACTTCTTCTCCAGGGATCATTTCTGCATGGACCTTTGAGTTCTCAGCAGGTGGAAGATCCCCTACATTCCTCTATTGTAAGACCAACTCTGTCCCTGCTCTTCTGTAAAGTTGGATTGAGGGAACAGTGTATGGTTAGGGGTAAGAACATGTTTGATTTGGGTTAGGAATCATTCTACTGGATGAAGAATGGTATTGGGAACCTGCGATATATATAATAATGTATAGGTGAAGTATATGTATGACAACAGAAATCTAAGTAAGCTTTGAAGCCCAGAAGGGCATTGGGCCCTTGACTGGGATACTTAGCTTTGAATTACATTCTGCACAGATGTCTCAGATAAATTGATATACAATGGCATAAGACCTTGTACCTTGGATGATTGAATGTGGAAGAGAACATCCAGTCAAAAAGGGATAGTAGGTAGGATTAGGAAGATAGTCAGTAGGTTTAGGAAGAAGAGTGAGTATAACATTTGGACCAAAAGTTCTTTAGCAGTAGGGTGTCAGTTAGAGAGTAGATGTAAATGTCAGCACATGTGAAGAGTCAGTCACAATAATGAATATGGGAAATTAGGTAGGAGAGCAGATATCAATAGAGACATTGGGAAATCAGTCAAAGTATAAAGTGAGTGATAGGATTAGATATTTTCAACAGGGTTGAGGTTGAATATGTACTCTTAGGACGAAGCAACTGTGTAGTCACCAATAGGATTGACATTTGAGAGCATTATGCCCCTGGACAAGGATGTGTTTAGTAATCCATGCTCACTTTCCATTTAGACTTTGGTACAATCATAAGTGTGAACTTTGCATTATGTGTCCAGAATATCAGTGTGATCAAATGTATATGTAGATCAGGTGACATGAGTATTTCTTCCACCATTTCTGGGAGCAATATCTTGAAGACGTGTTGATTAGTATTTGGGGGCACCAATAGGTGTACCTTGTGTCTATGAATACAGAGATAATGCATGAATAGACCATACTGTGAATAAATAGTATAACTGGTTCCAATTTACATAATGGATTGAACTGATACCTGAAAATATATAGGAAATCTAATATTGATACACAATCATTCATTCCAACCAGTTATATATCTAATGGTAATATTAGGGTTCTGGTTTACCATGAAGGCTGTGTGAGATTTGATTGAAAAGTGATTATGGAAATCGAAAATAATGTGTTTGGAAAGAAGTCTCATGAAAAGGCCAGTCCAGAAATATACAGGAGCACATGTGTTCTGAAGCAGGAAGTGATTGAAAGTGAACCAAATGCCTGTAAATTTGTGAACTTGTGGATGAAATATATATCCTATGATGTGCATCAACTGAAGAAATAGTGATGTACCAGTGTCGAAAAAAAAGAAACGTCAAAATACACATCATGTATCATAGGAATCTACTTGCATTGATGCTAAACTCGGTCAGTTACTGTAGAAATATTAGGATTTCTAAGGACCATTCACTAGGAAACAAATGTGTATTTCAGGTGGATGAATATTTCTGAGAATAATCTTTGGAAAAGATGATTATAAATCCACATACATGAACATGAATGAATTTAGGGAGTGTATAATAAGACACATATACTTCATACTTTGAAAAATCTGGAGAGAGAGACTGTGTGTGTGTGTGTGTGTGTTTGTATATATATATATATATATATATATATATATATATATATATATATATATACATATATATATATATATACATACATTCAAACAATACAAACACACAGAGACTTTAAAAAGTCGAAATATATATGCCAATCAAAATTCATCATGAAATATGTATCATCCACTGATCCAAAAATATTTAATTTACTGAACATGGATTTATGTATCATGTTGTTCAAGTAGAAAGCTCACCCATAGGTTGAATTTTCAGTTCCAACAGCATTTACGAGGAGGGATCTCTTGTCACAATTTGTATCTGCCATGTCAGCCTCCTCACAAGAATGTACGTGGGATACCAGGTAGGATTCTATATGTGCATCTAAAAATACATGTGCTGAATAGGCTACAGAGAAAGGGAGACAGGAATTCACATACTTGTTAACTTTACAAACACATGGAGAACTACTTCTCTTAAACTGGACTAGATTTATAAAACCTAGCCTTTATAATGCCAAAGGAAAGTCCAATTATACACCATGCCTCCTCTGAACTGCATGTATTGCTATTCTGTTTGTGTTATTTTCCTCCATCATATCAGGATTGGTAATCAGAGTCTAGGAGGGTATGGGTTAGTGTCAGGGATTCAGTATTTTGAATGGAAAATAGGAAAATGAATCCAATGTGTATGCAATTATGTGCTACACAAAAATCTTCCCACTCTCATCAAGAACAATGCCTTGACATTACCTTTGCCCCAAGTAAGACACGATTCGAAGAGAAGAGTTAGAAAATCTGTGAATACATATATACAATGGAAAATGCTCAGGAGTTCACAACCTTGGAGGTGGTAGAGGAGTTTCCATAAGTAAGGGACAGGATAAACACTCCCCAAACATGGAGCTCTGCTGGCCTAAAGACTTCTTGGGAAACTGCCTCTGAGGTTGGACCCTTGAAATATATGTTGTTGTCAGGAGCTTTATCTTCCTTTGTAGTGAGACCATCAAAGCTTGGTCTGCATCTATGTGGCCTGGAGGACATGGTTTCTGATTTTCCAATGAACATGAGGCAGCAGTGCTGAATTCTCTCTTTGTAGGTCAACTGTGGCCACTGGGGTCTAAGTGTTTCCCCGTGTGGACTGTGAGGCCATTTGGTCATCCTCCACTTTTCCTGGTGTTTCTTGCTGCTTCACTGGGAGTTTCCTATTTGATTCATGAAATACAAGGAGTTCAACTGGGACACAGTGCTGGAGGGAGTTCTGTCACGTGTGCTGACTCAGGGTCCTAGGAGAATGCACCAACCAGGCTTCTATCCCACAGAGCTTGCCCCCTTGACCATAGCAACCTGATTCTGAACATTGCCCGGAAACCTCTCCATAGAACAAGATGCCTTTACATATAAGGGTCTGCTGGCTGCACCGTGTCAGTCACAAGCCATGTGGAAGCCAATGGCAGATCCACATGGCCCCACCACAGATGTTTTATCACACACCTGCACACCACTGCTCTAGGCCCACTAATCAGCAGGCTCCAACTTACTGGCATCTCTGTTCTACACCATTTTCATGAAACCCAGTCAATCAAGGCACTGTCTGGTACACTCATGATCAGCAACAGGACATCCAAAGGTTCTCCAGTGCCACGTGGTCATGGGAATTTCAAAAATTTCATGGTATTTATCAAGCCATTTCTCAAGGATGAACTTGGAGGCACTGTGGGTTTCTATTCATTCAGGAACCACTAAATGGTGAGGAAGCTCATTTCAATGAAAGCTCTGGAGAAACACTCAGAGGCAAGGCTTCCCAAGAGTGGCCAAAAGGTCACATCAAGCCAGGCCCATTGAGGTCTACAATGTGAGGTCCCTGTGTGTTTTGACTCTCAATTATGGCTGCCAGGTCGTTAAGAATAAAATCATGTGATATCCTGGCTGAGATTCCCAGTGCTCTGTGGAAAGCCACCCTGGGCCTAGATCTCAGTTTCCAAGGGCAACTCTCATGCGTGGCCTCCTAAAATCCCAACACAATTCATGGCAATACTTCTCTGAGTTCAGTACCAGAACTCAGTCTCTAAGGGGAATCACGCCAGAGTTCAAGCCCAGGTGGACAAAGTCATCCCTTCCAACCGCCACAGAAATGACCACAATTCCAACCAAAACACTGCCACATGGCCCTCATCTTCTTCCATATAGACACTCATCATAACCTCTGGCTGGAGGTTTCCATGAGGGGGCAGCCCAAGACAGTGTCTAGAATAAGCTCCCTTGCCCCTCATTTGCCTAATGTCAGGGTGGCCTGTGAACCAGGAGTGATCAAATACGCCTGCCATTAATACTGCTGTGCTTCTCCAAATTGAGGACTACTGACTTTCGGGTATAGATTCTTTCTGTGAATTGGAGACATGAGAAAACCCAAGAACCTATGGGATAGCCTCTGCAGGGCTTTGAAGAACTCATTTGACCCAAAGGATCCCTATTCTCACTTGATGGAGGTCAGGAACTTTCCAGAGGAAAGTGAGAGGCTTCATCCACAATGACTGCACTTTTTGCCATTTTGGCTTTGGATGCACACATGGGATCTTTCTTTAATCCATCAGGTGCTGAGAATCTAAGCCACAGCCTCACACAGGGCCAAGAGGCTGATTCACACACATCCCTTTGCAAAGGAATTAAGCAAAAAGCCACAGGTGATGCCCCTTCATTTCCATTTGAAAACTGTTAACTTCAGGCTTCACAAAGTGGTAGCCTGAGGCAAAGACCTTCCTGACATTCAGGGCAACAGAACAATAGGTAAGCAAAAGGCCCAAAGCAGGGTTTCTCCACTGACACTTTACTGGTCACACTGATATCTGAGTTTTCTGAGATGCTTGCCATTCCCTTCAGTTATCCAGTACACGGCCATGTCACAGAGCTGGGAGGTGGTACATATCTTGGACACAAAACCATGAGCCAATTCTGGAGAGTGGCCAGAATTCAGGAAGAAAACAGGAACTTAGCAAGATAGTAGGTGTTGCCCATAGATAAGGCAAGCCCCAGTCCATTCATAAATTGGAAAGGATGAATGCTGGAAAGTTTTCTACTAGACAGGACGCATCCATTGATTCATTCTCTTTTCCAATGTCTACAACCAGGGATACAGTGGGATACACAGACATAGAAACACTCGCCTTGTCAAATGACTTACTAAAAACAGTCCACTCCAAACCAAACAAACTGCCTTTCCTACCTATTCTCAGAACATGAGACAAAACCATAAACTCACACCCACACCCACTAAGGCACCTCCTTCCCCCAAGTAGGTCTGTGACTATCTGGAGTGTCTTCTGACTGGTGGGCCATACAATGTTCCCCCAAAATGGCCCGTCCTCTCTCAGATCTGGCCTCCTTGGCCTACTCAATGAAGTTGTCAGGAGCCACCAGTGAGCCACTCACTACCTGCTTTCTCAGAAAAGTCCCCTCTTCAGAGCTTTCCTGGCATTTGGTCATCCTCACATCAGTAGGTACCAAGAAAGACTGACTCTCTCCTTGGTAAATGCAAACAAGTCAGCCCACTGGGACTGGGACTGAAACTGGCTCTGGGTGCCTGGCTTCCTGGTTGCCAAGTTCAAAGAGTTCCATCACAAAAGAAGTGAGGTGAGGTCACTTCCTTCAGGAACTGAATGAGGTCACTGCCTTGGCAACCAAATTGTCCTAACAGTTGCTTCCAAGGGTCCTATGAGATGGAGGCTGCCCCTGCTTCCTGTGACACTTTCACAAGTTAGAATGGTATATCCTCCATAGGCACCCAGGAACAGCTTTCCACACAGGCCTGGTTTGGTCCATCTTGTCTACATTAAGAAGAGAGAGGCTCATACAGACACAACCCTTCATCCTGACCAGGTTGTTTGCCATGGAAGATGACTTTTGCTCTCTCATGTCCTTCAGAGCTGCCTACTTCTTCTCCAGGGATCATTTCTGCATGGACCTTTGAGTTCTCAGCAGCTGGAAGATCCCCTACATTCCTCTATTGTAAGACCAACTCTGTCCCTGCTCTTCTGTAAAGTTGGATTGAGGGAACAGTGTATGGTTAGGGGTAAGAACATGTTTGATTTGGGTTAGGAATCATTCTACTGGATGAAGAATGGTATTGGGAACCTGCGATATATATAATAATGTATAGGTGAAGTATATGTATGACAACAGAAATCTAAGTAAGCTTTGAAGCCCAGAAGGGCATTGGGCCCTTGACTGGGATACTTAGCTTTGAATTACATTCTGCACAGATGTCTCAGATAAATTGATATACAATGGCATAAGACCTTGTACCTTGGATGATTGAATGTGGAAGAGAACATCCAGTCAAAAAGGGATAGTAGGTAGGATTAGGAAGATAGTCAGTAGGTTTAGGAAGAAGAGTGAGTATAACATTTGGACCAAAAGTTCTTTAGCAGTAGGGTGTCAGTTAGAGAGTAGATGTAAATGTCAGCACATGTGAAGAGTCAGTCACAATAATGAATATGGGAAATTAGGTAGGAGAGCAGATATCAATAGAGACATTGGGAAATCAGTCAAAGTATAAAGTGAGTGATAGGATTAGATATTTTCAACAGGGTTGAGGTTGAATATGTACTCTTAGGACGAAGCAACTGCGTAGTCACCAATAGGATTGACATTTGAGAGCATTATGCCCCTGGACAAGGATGTGTTTAGTAATCCATGCTCACTTTCCATTTAGACTTTGGTACAATCATAAGTGTGAACTTTGCATTATGTGTCCAGAATATCACTGTGATCAAATGTATATATAGATCAGGTGACATGAGTATTTCTTCCACCATTTCTGGGAGCAATATCTTGAAGACGTGTTGATTAGTATTTGGGGGCACCAATAGGTGTACCTTGTGTCTATGAATACAGAGATAATGCATGAATAGACCATACTGTGAATAAATAGTATAACTGGTTCCAATTTACATAATGGATTGAACTGATACCTGAAAATATATAGGAAATCTAATATTGATACACAATCATTCATTCCAACCAGTTATATATCTAATGGTAATATTAGGGTTCTGGTTTACCATGAAGGCTGTGTGAGATTTGATTGAAAAGTGATTATGGAAATCGAAAATAATGTGTTTGGAAAGAAGTCTCATGAAAAGGCCAGTCCAGAAATATACAGGAGCACATGTGTTCTGAAGCAGGAAGTGATTGAAAGTGAACCAAATGCCTGTAAATTTGTGAACTTGTGGATGAAATATATATCCTATGATGTGCATCAACTGAAGAAATAGTGATGTACCAGTGTCGAAAAAAAAGAAACGTCAAAATACACATCATGTATCATAGGAATCTACTTGCATTGATGCTAAACTCGGTCAGTTACTGTAGAAATATTAGGATTTCTAAGGACCATTCACTAGGAAACAAATGTGTATTTCAGGTGGATGAATATTTCTGAGAATAATCTTTGGAAAAGATGATTATAAATCCACATACATGAACATGAATGAATTTAGGGAGTGTATAATAAGACACATATACTTCATACTTTGAAAAATCTGGAGAGAGAGACTGTGTGTGTGTGTGTGTGTGTGTCTGTGTGTGTGTGTTTGTGTATATATATATATATATATATATATATATATATATATATACATACATACATTCAAACAATACAAACACACAGAGACTTTAAAAAGTCGAAATATATATGCCAATCAAAATTCATCATGAAATATGTATCATCCACAGATCCAAAAATATTTAATTTACTGAACATGGATTTATGTATCATGTTGTTCAAGTAGAAAGCTCACCCATAGGTTGAATTTTCAGTTCCAACAGCATTTACGAGGAGGGATCTCTTGTCACAATTTGTATCTGCCATGTCAGCCTCCTCACAAGAATGTACGTGGGATACCAGGTAGGATTCTATATGTGCATCTAAAAATACATGTGCTGAATAGGCTACAGAGAAAGGGAGACAGGAATTCACATACTTGTTAACTTTACAAACACATGGAGAACTACTTCTCTTAAACTGGACTAGATTTATAAAACCTAGCCTTTATAATGCCAAAGGAAAGTCCAATTATACACCATGCCTCCTCTGAACTGCATGTATTGCTATTCTGTTTGTGTTATTTTCCTCCATCATATCAGGATTGGTAATCAGAGTCTAGGAGGGTATGGGTTAGTGTCAGGGATTCAGTATTTTGAATGGAAAATAGGAAAATGAATCCAATGTGTATGCAATTATGTGCTACACAAAAATCTTCCCACTCTCATCAAGAACAATGCCTTGACATTACCTTTGCCCCAAGTAAGACACGATTCGAAGAGAAGAGTTAGAAAATCTGTGAATACATATATACAATGGAAAATGCTCACGAGTTCACAACCTTGGAGGTGGTAGAGGAGTTTCCATAAGTAAGGGACAGGATAAACACTCCCCAAACATGGAGCTCTGCTGGCCTAAAGACTTCTTGGGAAACTGCCTCTGAGGTTGGACCCTTGAAATATATGTTGTTGTCAGGAGCTTTATCTTCCTTTGTAGTGAGACCATCAAAGCTTGGTCTGCATCTATGTGGCCTGGAGGACATGGTTTCTGATTTTCCAATGAACATGAGGCAGCAGTGCTGAATTCTCTCTTTGTAGGTCAACTGTGGCCACTGGGGTCTAAGTGTTTCCCCGTGTGGACTGTGAGGCCATTTGGTCATCCTCCACTTTTCCTGGTGTTTCTTGCTGCTTCACTGGGAGTTTCCTATTTGCTTCATGAAATACAAGGAGTTCAACTGGGACACAGTGCTGGAGGGAGTTCTGTCACGTGTGCTGACTCAGGGTCCTAGGAGAATGCACCAACCAGGCTTCTATCCCACAGAGCTTGCCCCCTTGACCATAGCAACCTGATTCTGAACATTGCCCAGAAACCTCTCCATAGAACAAGATGCCTTTACATATAAGGGTCTGCTGGCTGCACCGTGTCAGTCACAAGCCATGTGGAAGCCAATGGCAGATCCACATGGCCCCACCACAGATGTTTTATCACACACCTGCACACCACTGCTCTAGGCCCACTAATCAGCAGGCTCCAACTTGCTGGCATCTCTGTTCTACACCATTTTCATGAAACCCAGTCAATCAAGGCACTGTCTGGTACACTCATGATCAGCAACAGGACATCCAAAGGTTCTCCAGTGCCACGTGGTCATGGGAATTTCAAAAATTTCATGGTATTTATCAAGCCATTTCTCAAGGATGAACTTGGAGGCACTGTGGGTTTCTATTCATTCAGGAACCACTAAATGGTGAGGAAGCTCATTTCAATGAAAGCTCTGGAGAAACACTCAGAGGCAAGGCTTCCCAAGAGTGGCCAAAAGGTCACATCAAGCCAGGCCCATTGAGCTCTACAATGTGAGGTCCCTGTGTGTTTTCACTCTCAATTATGGCTGCCAGGTCTTTAAGAATAAAATCATGTGATATCCTGGCTGAGATTCCCAGTGCTCTGTGGAAAGCCACCCTGGGCCTAGATCTCAGTTTCCAAGGGCAACTCTCATGCGTGGCCTCCTAAAATCCCAACACAATTCATGGCAATACTTCTCTGAGTTCAGTACCAGAACTCAGTCTCTAAGGGGAATCACGCCAGAGTTCAAGCCCAGGTGGACAAAGTCATCCCTTCCAACCGCCACAGAAATGACCACAATTCCAACCAAAACACTGCCACATGGCCCTCATCTTCTTCCATATAGACACTCATCATAACCTCTGGCTGGAGGTTTCCATGAGGGGGCAGCCCAAGACAGTGTCTAGAATAAGCTCCCTTAGCCCTCATTTGCCTAATGTCAGGGTGGCCTGTGAACCAGGAGTGATCAAATACGCCTGCCATTAATACTGCTCTGCTTCTCCAAATTGAGGACTACTGACTTTCGGGTATAGATTCTTTCTGTGAATTGGAGACATGAGAAAACCCAGGAACCTATGGGATAGCCTCTGCAGGGCTTTGAAGAACTCATTTGACCCAAAGGATCCCTATTCTCACTTGATGGAGGTCAGGAACTTTCCAGAGGAAAGTGAGAGGCTTCATCCACAATGACTGCTGTGTTTGCCATTTTGGCTTTGGATGCACACATGGGATCTTTCTTTAATCCATCAGGTGCTGAGAATCTAAGCCACAGCCTCACACAGGGCCAAGAGGCTGATTCACACACATCCCTTTGCAAAGGAATTAAGCAAAAAGCCACAGGAGATGCCCCTTCATTTCCATTTGAAAACTGTTTAATTCAGGTTTCACAAAGTGGAAGCCTGAGGCAAAGACCTTCCTGACATTCAGGGCAACAGAACAATAGGTAAGCAAAAGGCCCAAAGCAGGGTTTCTCCACTGACACTTTACTGGTCACACTGATATCTGAGTTTTCTGAGATGCTTGCCATTCCCTTCAGTTATCCAGTACTCGGCATGTCACAGAGCTGGGAGGTGGTACACATCTTGGACACAAAACCATGAGCCAATTCTGGAGAGTGGCCAGAATTCAGGAAGAAAACAGGAACTTAGCAAGATAGTAGGTGTTGCCCATAGATAAGGCAAGCCCCAGTCCATTCATAAATTGGAAAGGATGAATGCTGGAAAGTTTTCTACTAGACAGGACGCATCCATTGATTCATTCTCTTTTCCAATGTCTACAACCAGGGATACAGTGGGATACACAGACATAGAAACACTCGCCTTGTCAAATGACTTACTAGAAACAGTCCACTCCAAACCAAACAAACTGCCTTTCCTACCTATTCTCAGAACATGAGACAAAACCATAAACTCACACCCACACCCACTAAGGCACCTCCTTCCCCCAAGTAGGTCTGTGACTATCTGGAGTGTCTTCTGACTGGTGGGCCATACAATGTTCCCCCAAAATGGCCCGTCCTCTCTCAGATCTGGCCTCCTTGGCCTACTCAATGAACTTGTCAGGAGCCACCAGTGAGCCACTCACTACCTGCTTTCTCAGAAAAGTCCCCTCTTCAGAGCTTTCCTGGCATTTGGTCATCCTCACATCAGTAGGTACCAAGAAAGACTGACTCTCTCCTTGGTAAATGCAAACAAGTCAGCCCACTGGGACTGGGACTGAAACTGGCTCTGGGTGCCTGGCTTCCTGGTTGCCAAGTTCAAAGAGTTCCATCACAAAAGAAGTGAGGTGAGGTCACTTCCTTCAGGAACTGAATGAGGTCACTGCCTTGGCAACCAAATTGTCCTAACAGTTGCTTCCAAGGGTCCTATGAGATGGAGGCTGACCCTGCTTCCTGTGACACTTTCACAAGTTAGAATGGTATATCCTCCATAGGCACCCAGGAACAGCTTTCCACACAGGCCTGGTTTGGTCCATCTTGTCTACATTAAGAAGAGAGAGGCTCATACAGACACAACCCTTCATCCTGACCAGGTTGTTTGCCATGGAAGATGACTTTTGCTCTCTCATGTCCTTCAGAGCTGCCTACTTCTTCTCCAGGGATCATTTCTGCATGGACCTTTGAGTTCTCAGCAGGTGGAAGATCCCCTACATTCCTCTATTGTAAGACCAACTCTGTCCCTGCTCTTCTGTAAAGTGGGATTGAGGGAACAGTGTATGGTTAGGGGTAAGAACATGTTTGATTTGGGTTAGGAATCATTCTACTGGATGAAGAATGGTATTGGGAACCTGCGATATATATAATAATGTATAGGTGAAGTATATGTATGACAACAGAAATCTAAGTAAGCTTTGAAGCCCAGAAGGGCATTGGGCCCTTGACTGGGATACTTAGCTTTGAATTACATTCTGCACAGATGTCTCAGATAAATTGATATACAATGGCATAAGACCTTGTACCTTGGATGATTGAATGTGGAAGAGAACATCCAGTCAAAAAGGGATAGTAGGTAGGATTAGGAAGATAGTCAGTAGGTTTAGGAAGAAGAGTGAGTATACCATTTGGACCAAAAGTTCTTTAGCAGTAGGGTGTCAGTTAGAGAGTAGATGTAAATGTCAGCACATGTGAAGAGTCAGTCACAATAATGAATATGGGAAATTAGGTAGGAGAGCAGATATCAATAGAGACATTGGGAAATCAGTCAAAGTATAAAGTGAGTGATAGGATTAGATATTTTCAACAGGGTTGAGGTTGAATATGTACTCTTAGGACGAAGCAACTGTGTAGTCACCAATAGGATTGACATTTGAGAGCATTATGCCCCTGGACAAGGATGTGTTTAGTAATCCATGCTCACTTTCCATTTAGACTTTGGTACAATCATAAGTGTGAACTTTGCATTATGTGTCCAGAATATCAGTGTGATCAAATGTATATGTAGATCAGGTGACATGAGTATTTCTTCCACCATTTCTGGGAGCAATATCTTGAAGACGTGTTGATTAGTATTTGGGGGCACCAATAGGTGTACCTTGTGTCTATGAATACAGAGATAATGCATGAATAGACCATACTGTGAATAAATAGTATAACTGGTTCCAATTTACATAATGGATTGAACTGATACCTGAAAATATATAGGAAATCTAATATTGATACACAATCATTCATTCCAACCAGTTATATATCTAATGGTAATATTAGGGTTCTGGTTTACCATGAAGGCTGTGTGAGATTTGATTGAAAAGTGATTATGGAAATCGAAAATAATGTGTTTGGAAAGAAGTCTCATGAAAAGGCCAGTCCAGAAATATACAGGAGCACATGTGTTCTGAAGCAGGAAGTGATTGAAAGTGAACCAAATGCCTGTAAATTTGTGAACTTGTGGATGAAATATATATCCTATGATGTGCATCAACTGAAGAAATAGTGATGTACCAGTGTCGAAAAAAAAGAAACGTCAAAATACACATCATGTATCATAGGAATCTACTTGCATTGATGCTAAACTCGGTCAGTTACTGTAGAAATATTAGGATTTCTAAGGACCATTCACTAGGAAACAAATGTGTATTTCAGGTGGATGAATATTTCTGAGAATAATCTTTGGAAAAGATGATTATAAATCCACATACATGAACATGAATGAATTTAGGGAGTGTATAATAAGACACATATACTTCATACTTTGAAAAATCTGGAGAGAGAGACTGTGTGTGTGTGTGTGTGTGTTTGTATATATATATATATATATATATATATATATATATATATATACATATATATATATATATACATACATTCAAACAATACAAACACACAGAGACTTTAAAAAGTCGAAATATATATGCCAATCAAAATTCATCATGAAATATGTATCATCCACTGATCCAAAAATATTTAATTTACTGAACATGGATTTATGTATCATGTTGTTCAAGTAGAAAGCTCACCCATAGGTTGAATTTTCAGTTCCAACAGCATTTACGAGGAGGGATCTCTTGTCACAATTTGTATCTGCCATGTCAGCCTCCTCACAAGAATGTACGTGGGATACCAGGTAGGATTCTATATGTGCATCTAAAAATACATGTGCTGAATAGGCTACAGAGAAAGGGAGACAGGAATTCACATACTTGTTAACTTTACAAACACATGGAGAACTACTTCTCTTAAACTGGACTAGATTTATAAAACCTAGCCTTTATAATGCCAAAGGAAAGTCCAATTATACACCATGCCTCCTCTGAACTGCATGTATTGCTATTCTGTTTGTGTTATTTTCCTCCATCATATCAGGATTGGTAATCAGAGTCTAGGAGGGTATGGGTTAGTGTCAGGGATTCAGTATTTTGAATGGAAAATAGGAAAATGAATCCAATGTGTATGCAATTATGTGCTACACAAAAATCTTCCCACTCTCATCAAGAACAATGCCTTGACATTACCTTTGCCCCAAGTAAGACACGATTCGAAGAGAAGAGTTAGAAAATCTGTGAATACATATATACAATGGAAAATGCTCAGGAGTTCACAACCTTGGAGGTGGTAGAGGAGTTTCCATAAGTAAGGGACAGGATAAACACTCCCCAAACATGGAGCTCTGCTGGCCTAAAGACTTCTTGGGAAACTGCCTCTGAGGTTGGACCCTTGAAATATATGTTGTTGTCAGGAGCTTTATCTTCCTTTGTAGTGAGACCATCAAAGCTTGGTCTGCATCTATGTGGCCTGGAGGACATGGTTTCTGATTTTCCAATGAACATGAGGCAGCAGTGCTGAATTCTCTCTTTGTAGGTCAACTGTGGCCACTGGGGTCTAAGTGTTTCCCCGTGTGGACTGTGAGGCCATTTGGTCATCCTCCACTTTTCCTGGTGTTTCTTGCTGCTTCACTGGGAGTTTCCTATTTGATTCATGAAATACAAGGAGTTCAACTGGGACACAGTGCTGGAGGGAGTTCTGTCACGTGTGCTGACTCAGGGTCCTAGGAGAATGCACCAACCAGGCTTCTATCCCACAGAGCTTGCCCCCTTGACCATAGCAACCTGATTCTGAACATTGCCCGGAAACCTCTCCATAGAACAAGATGCCTTTACATATAAGGGTCTGCTGGCTGCACCGTGTCAGTCACAAGCCATGTGGAAGCCAATGGCAGATCCACATGGCCCCACCACAGATGTTTTATCACACACCTGCACACCACTGCTCTAGGCCCACTAATCAGCAGGCTCCAACTTACTGGCATCTCTGTTCTACACCATTTTCATGAAACCCAGTCAATCAAGGCACTGTCTGGTACACTCATGATCAGCAACAGGACATCCAAAGGTTCTCCAGTGCCACGTGGTCATGGGAATTTCAAAAATTTCATGGTATTTATCAAGCCATTTCTCAAGGATGAACTTGGAGGCACTGTGGGTTTCTATTCATTCAGGAACCACTAAATGGTGAGGAAGCTCATTTCAATGAAAGCTCTGGAGAAACACTCAGAGGCAAGGCTTCCCAAGAGTGGCCAAAAGGTCACATCAAGCCAGGCCCATTGAGGTCTACAATGTGAGGTCCCTGTGTGTTTTGACTCTCAATTATGGCTGCCAGGTCGTTAAGAATAAAATCATGTGATATCCTGGCTGAGATTCCCAGTGCTCTGTGGAAAGCCACCCTGGGCCTAGATCTCAGTTTCCAAGGGCAACTCTCATGCGTGGCCTCCTAAAATCCCAACACAATTCATGGCAATACTTCTCTGAGTTCAGTACCAGAACTCAGTCTCTAAGGGGAATCACGCCAGAGTTCAAGCCCAGGTGGACAAAGTCATCCCTTCCAACCGCCACAGAAATGACCACAATTCCAACCAAAACACTGCCACATGGCCCTCATCTTCTTCCATATAGACACTCATCATAACCTCTGGCTGGAGGTTTCCATGAGGGGGCAGCCCAAGACAGTGTCTAGAATAAGCTCCCTTGCCCCTCATTTGCCTAATGTCAGGGTGGCCTGTGAACCAGGAGTGATCAAATACGCCTGCCATTAATACTGCTGTGCTTCTCCAAATTGAGGACTACTGACTTTCGGGTATAGATTCTTTCTGTGAATTGGAGACATGAGAAAACCCAAGAACCTATGGGATAGCCTCTGCAGGGCTTTGAAGAACTCATTTGACCCAAAGGATCCCTATTCTCACTTGATGGAGGTCAGGAACTTTCCAGAGGAAAGTGAGAGGCTTCATCCACAATGACTGCACTTTTTGCCATTTTGGCTTTGGATGCACACATGGGATCTTTCTTTAATCCATCAGGTGCTGAGAATCTAAGCCACAGCCTCACACAGGGCCAAGAGGCTGATTCACACACATCCCTTTGCAAAGGAATTAAGCAAAAAGCCACAGGTGATGCCCCTTCATTTCCATTTGAAAACTGTTAACTTCAGGCTTCACAAAGTGGTAGCCTGAGGCAAAGACCTTCCTGACATTCAGGGCAACAGAACAATAGGTAAGCAAAAGGCCCAAAGCAGGGTTTCTCCACTGACACTTTACTGGTCACACTGATATCTGAGTTTTCTGAGATGCTTGCCATTCCCTTCAGTTATCCAGTACACGGCCATGTCACAGAGCTGGGAGGTGGTACATATCTTGGACACAAAACCATGAGCCAATTCTGGAGAGTGGCCAGAATTCAGGAAGAAAACAGGAACTTAGCAAGATAGTAGGTGTTGCCCATAGATAAGGCAAGCCCCAGTCCATTCATAAATTGGAAAGGATGAATGCTGGAAAGTTTTCTACTAGACAGGACGCATCCATTGATTCATTCTCTTTTCCAATGTCTACAACCAGGGATACAGTGGGATACACAGACATAGAAACACTCGCCTTGTCAAATGACTTACTAAAAACAGTCCACTCCAAACCAAACAAACTGCCTTTCCTACCTATTCTCAGAACATGAGACAAAACCATAAACTCACACCCACACCCACTAAGGCACCTCCTTCCCCCAAGTAGGTCTGTGACTATCTGGAGTGTCTTCTGACTGGTGGGCCATACAATGTTCCCCCAAAATGGCCCGTCCTCTCTCAGATCTGGCCTCCTTGGCCTACTCAATGAAGTTGTCAGGAGCCACCAGTGAGCCACTCACTACCTGCTTTCTCAGAAAAGTCCCCTCTTCAGAGCTTTCCTGGCATTTGGTCATCCTCACATCAGTAGGTACCAAGAAAGACTGACTCTCTCCTTGGTAAATGCAAACAAGTCAGCCCACTGGGACTGGGACTGAAACTGGCTCTGGGTGCCTGGCTTCCTGGTTGCCAAGTTCAAAGAGTTCCATCACAAAAGAAGTGAGGTGAGGTCACTTCCTTCAGGAACTGAATGAGGTCACTGCCTTGGCAACCAAATTGTCCTAACAGTTGCTTCCAAGGGTCCTATGAGATGGAGGCTGCCCCTGCTTCCTGTGACACTTTCACAAGTTAGAATGGTATATCCTCCATAGGCACCCAGGAACAGCTTTCCACACAGGCCTGGTTTGGTCCATCTTGTCTACATTAAGAAGAGAGAGGCTCATACAGACACAACCCTTCATCCTGACCAGGTTGTTTGCCATGGAAGATGACTTTTGCTCTCTCATGTCCTTCAGAGCTGCCTACTTCTTCTCCAGGGATCATTTCTGCATGGACCTTTGAGTTCTCAGCAGCTGGAAGATCCCCTACATTCCTCTATTGTAAGACCAACTCTGTCCCTGCTCTTCTGTAAAGTTGGATTGAGGGAACAGTGTATGGTTAGGGGTAAGAACATGTTTGATTTGGGTTAGGAATCATTCTACTGGATGAAGAATGGTATTGGGAACCTGCGATATATATAATAATGTATAGGTGAAGTATATGTATGACAACAGAAATCTAAGTAAGCTTTGAAGCCCAGAAGGGCATTGGGCCCTTGACTGGGATACTTAGCTTTGAATTACATTCTGCACAGATGTCTCAGATAAATTGATATACAATGGCATAAGACCTTGTACCTTGGATGATTGAATGTGGAAGAGAACATCCAGTCAAAAAGGGATAGTAGGTAGGATTAGGAAGATAGTCAGTAGGTTTAGGAAGAAGAGTGAGTATAACATTTGGACCAAAAGTTCTTTAGCAGTAGGGTGTCAGTTAGAGAGTAGATGTAAATGTCAGCACATGTGAAGAGTCAGTCACAATAATGAATATGGGAAATTAGGTAGGAGAGCAGATATCAATAGAGACATTGGGAAATCAGTCAAAGTATAAAGTGAGTGATAGGATTAGATATTTTCAACAGGGTTGAGGTTGAATATGTACTCTTAGGACGAAGCAACTGCGTAGTCACCAATAGGATTGACATTTGAGAGCATTATGCCCCTGGACAAGGATGTGTTTAGTAATCCATGCTCACTTTCCATTTAGACTTTGGTACAATCATAAGTGTGAACTTTGCATTATGTGTCCAGAATATCACTGTGATCAAATGTATATATAGATCAGGTGACATGAGTATTTCTTCCACCATTTCTGGGAGCAATATCTTGAAGACGTGTTGATTAGTATTTGGGGGCACCAATAGGTGTACCTTGTGTCTATGAATACAGAGATAATGCATGAATAGACCATACTGTGAATAAATAGTATAACTGGTTCCAATTTACATAATGGATTGAACTGATACCTGAAAATATATAGGAAATCTAATATTGATACACAATCATTCATTCCAACCAGTTATATATCTAATGGTAATATTAGGGTTCTGGTTTACCATGAAGGCTGTGTGAGATTTGATTGAAAAGTGATTATGGAAATCGAAAATAATGTGTTTGGAAAGAAGTCTCATGAAAAGGCCAGTCCAGAAATATACAGGAGCACATGTGTTCTGAAGCAGGAAGTGATTGAAAGTGAACCAAATGCCTGTAAATTTGTGAACTTGTGGATGAAATATATATCCTATGATGTGCATCAACTGAAGAAATAGTGATGTACCAGTGTCGAAAAAAAAGAAACGTCAAAATACACATCATGTATCATAGGAATCTACTTGCATTGATGCTAAACTCGGTCAGTTACTGTAGAAATATTAGGATTTCTAAGGACCATTCACTAGGAAACAAATGTGTATTTCAGGTGGATGAATATTTCTGAGAATAATCTTTGGAAAAGATGATTATAAATCCACATACATGAACATGAATGAATTTAGGGAGTGTATAATAAGACACATATACTTCATACTTTGAAAAATCTGGAGAGAGAGACTGTGTGTGTGTGTGTGTGTGTGTCTGTGTGTGTGTGTTTGTGTATATATATATATATATATATATATATATATATATATATACATACATACATTCAAACAATACAAACACACAGAGACTTTAAAAAGTCGAAATATATATGCCAATCAAAATTCATCATGAAATATGTATCATCCACAGATCCAAAAATATTTAATTTACTGAACATGGATTTATGTATCATGTTGTTCAAGTAGAAAGCTCACCCATAGGTTGAATTTTCAGTTCCAACAGCATTTACGAGGAGGGATCTCTTGTCACAATTTGTATCTGCCATGTCAGCCTCCTCACAAGAATGTACGTGGGATACCAGGTAGGATTCTATATGTGCATCTAAAAATACATGTGCTGAATAGGCTACAGAGAAAGGGAGACAGGAATTCACATACTTGTTAACTTTACAAACACATGGAGAACTACTTCTCTTAAACTGGACTAGATTTATAAAACCTAGCCTTTATAATGCCAAAGGAAAGTCCAATTATACACCATGCCTCCTCTGAACTGCATGTATTGCTATTCTGTTTGTGTTATTTTCCTCCATCATATCAGGATTGGTAATCAGAGTCTAGGAGGGTATGGGTTAGTGTCAGGGATTCAGTATTTTGAATGGAAAATAGGAAAATGAATCCAATGTGTATGCAATTATGTGCTACACAAAAATCTTCCCACTCTCATCAAGAACAATGCCTTGACATTACCTTTGCCCCAAGTAAGACACGATTCGAAGAGAAGAGTTAGAAAATCTGTGAATACATATATACAATGGAAAATGCTCACGAGTTCACAACCTTGGAGGTGGTAGAGGAGTTTCCATAAGTAAGGGACAGGATAAACACTCCCCAAACATGGAGCTCTGCTGGCCTAAAGACTTCTTGGGAAACTGCCTCTGAGGTTGGACCCTTGAAATATATGTTGTTGTCAGGAGCTTTATCTTCCTTTGTAGTGAGACCATCAAAGCTTGGTCTGCATCTATGTGGCCTGGAGGACATGGTTTCTGATTTTCCAATGAACATGAGGCAGCAGTGCTGAATTCTCTCTTTGTAGGTCAACTGTGGCCACTGGGGTCTAAGTGTTTCCCCGTGTGGACTGTGAGGCCATTTGGTCATCCTCCACTTTTCCTGGTGTTTCTTGCTGCTTCACTGGGAGTTTCCTATTTGCTTCATGAAATACAAGGAGTTCAACTGGGACACAGTGCTGGAGGGAGTTCTGTCACGTGTGCTGACTCAGGGTCCTAGGAGAATGCACCAACCAGGCTTCTATCCCACAGAGCTTGCCCCCTTGACCATAGCAACCTGATTCTGAACATTGCCCAGAAACCTCTCCATAGAACAAGATGCCTTTACATATAAGGGTCTGCTGGCTGCACCGTGTCAGTCACAAGCCATGTGGAAGCCAATGGCAGATCCACATGGCCCCACCACAGATGTTTTATCACACACCTGCACACCACTGCTCTAGGCCCACTAATCAGCAGGCTCCAACTTGCTGGCATCTCTGTTCTACACCATTTTCATGAAACCCAGTCAATCAAGGCACTGTCTGGTACACTCATGATCAGCAACAGGACATCCAAAGGTTCTCCAGTGCCACGTGGTCATGGGAATTTCAAAAATTTCATGGTATTTATCAAGCCATTTCTCAAGGATGAACTTGGAGGCACTGTGGGTTTCTATTCATTCAGGAACCACTAAATGGTGAGGAAGCTCATTTCAATGAAAGCTCTGGAGAAACACTCAGAGGCAAGGCTTCCCAAGAGTGGCCAAAAGGTCACATCAAGCCAGGCCCATTGAGCTCTACAATGTGAGGTCCCTGTGTGTTTTCACTCTCAATTATGGCTGCCAGGTCTTTAAGAATAAAATCATGTGATATCCTGGCTGAGATTCCCAGTGCTCTGTGGAAAGCCACCCTGGGCCTAGATCTCAGTTTCCAAGGGCAACTCTCATGCGTGGCCTCCTAAAATCCCAACACAATTCATGGCAATACTTCTCTGAGTTCAGTACCAGAACTCAGTCTCTAAGGGGAATCACGCCAGAGTTCAAGCCCAGGTGGACAAAGTCATCCCTTCCAACCGCCACAGAAATGACCACAATTCCAACCAAAACACTGCCACATGGCCCTCATCTTCTTCCATATAGACACTCATCATAACCTCTGGCTGGAGGTTTCCATGAGGGGGCAGCCCAAGACAGTGTCTAGAATAAGCTCCCTTAGCCCTCATTTGCCTAATGTCAGGGTGGCCTGTGAACCAGGAGTGATCAAATACGCCTGCCATTAATACTGCTCTGCTTCTCCAAATTGAGGACTACTGACTTTCGGGTATAGATTCTTTCTGTGAATTGGAGACATGAGAAAACCCAGGAACCTATGGGATAGCCTCTGCAGGGCTTTGAAGAACTCATTTGACCCAAAGGATCCCTATTCTCACTTGATGGAGGTCAGGAACTTTCCAGAGGAAAGTGAGAGGCTTCATCCACAATGACTGCTCTGTTTGCCATTTTGGCTTTGGATGCACACATGGGATCTTTCTTTAATCCATCAGGTGCTGAGAATCTAAGCCACAGCCTCACACAGGGCCAAGAGGCTGATTCACACACATCCCTTTGCAAAGGAATTAAGCAAAAAGCCACAGGAGATGCCCCTTCATTTCCATTTGAAAACTGTTTAATTCAGGTTTCACAAAGTGGAAGCCTGAGGCAAAGACCTTCCTGACATTCAGGGCAACAGAACAATAGGTAAGCAAAAGGCCCAAAGCAGGGTTTCTCCACTGACACTTTACTGGTCACACTGATATCTGAGTTTTCTGAGATGCTTGCCATTCCCTTCAGTTATCCAGTACTCGGCATGTCACAGAGCTGGGAGGTGGTACACATCTTGGACACAAAACCATGAGCCAATTCTGGAGAGTGGCCAGAATTCAGGAAGAAAACAGGAACTTAGCAAGATAGTAGGTGTTGCCCATAGATAAGGCAAGCCCCAGTCCATTCATAAATTGGAAAGGATGAATGCTGGAAAGTTTTCTACTAGACAGGACGCATCCATTGATTCATTCTCTTTTCCAATGTCTACAACCAGGGATACAGTGGGATACACAGACATAGAAACACTCGCCTTGTCAAATGACTTACTAGAAACAGTCCACTCCAAACCAAACAAACTGCCTTTCCTACCTATTCTCAGAACATGAGACAAAACCATAAACTCACACCCACACCCACTAAGGC
This sequence comes from Urocitellus parryii, assembly GCF_045843805.1. Classification (NCBI taxonomy): domain Eukaryota; kingdom Metazoa; phylum Chordata; class Mammalia; order Rodentia; family Sciuridae; genus Urocitellus; species Urocitellus parryii. The sequence continues at coordinate 112,964,174 of NC_135535.1, read as the reverse complement.
ACCTCCTTCCCCCAAGTAGGTCTGTGACTATCTGGAGTGTCTTCTGACTGGTGGGCCATACAATGTTCCCCCAAAATGGCCCGTCCTCTCTCAGATCTGGCCTCCTTGGCCTACTCAATGAAGTTGTCAGGAGCCACCAGTGAGCCACTCACTACCTGCTTTCTCAGAAAAGTCCCCTCTTCAGAGCTTTCCTGGCATTTGGTCATCCTCACATCAGTAGGTACCAAGAAAGACTGACTCTCTCCTTGGTAAATGCAAACAAGTCAGCCCACTGGGACTGGGACTGAAACTGGCTCTGGGTGCCTGGCTTCCTGGTTGCCAAGTTCAAAGAGTTCCATCACAAAAGAAGTGAGGTGAGGTCACTTCCTTCAGGAACTGAATGAGGTCACTGCCTTGGCAACCAAATTGTCCTAACAGTTGCTTCCAAGGGTCCTATGAGATGGAGGCTGCCCCTGCTTCCTGTGACACTTTCACAAGTTAGAATGGTATATCCTCCATAGGCACCCAGGAACAGCTTTCCACACAGGCCTGGTTTGGTCCATCTTGTCTACATTAAGAAGAGAGAGGCTCATACAGACACAACCCTTCATCCTGACCAGGTTGTTTGCCATGGAAGATGACTTTGGCTCTCTCATGTCCTTCAGAGCTGCCTACTTCTTCTCCAGGGATCATTTCTGCATGGACCTTTGAGTTCTCAGCAGGTGGAAGATCCCCTACATTCCTCTATTGTAAGACCAACTCTGTCCCTGCTCTTCTGTAAAGTTGGATTGAGGGAACAGTGTATGGTTAGGGGTAAGAACATGTTTGATTTGGGTTAGGAATCATTCTACTGGATGAAGAATGGTATTGGGAACCTGCGATATATATAATAATGTATAGGTGAAGTATATGTATGACAACAGAAATCTAAGTAAGCTTTGAAGCCCAGAAGGGCATTGGGCCCTTGACTGGGATACTTAGCTTTGAATTACATTCTGCACAGATGTCTCAGATAAATTGATATACAATGGCATAAGACCTTGTACCTTGGATGATTGAATGTGGAAGAGAACATCCAGTCAAAAAGGGATAGTAGGTAGGATTAGGAAGATAGTCAGTAGGTTTAGGAAGAAGAGTGAGTATAACATTTGGACCAAAAGTTCTTTAGCAGTAGGGTGTCAGTTAGAGAGTAGATGTAAATGTCAGCACATGTGAAGAGTCAGTCACAATAATGAATATGGGAAATTAGGTAGGAGAGCAGATATCAATAGAGACATTGGGAAATCAGTCAAAGTATAAAGTGAGTGATAGGATTAGATATTTTCAACAGGGTTGAGGTTGAATATGTACTCTTAGGACGAAGCAACTGTGTAGTCACCAATAGGATTGACATTTGAGAGCATTAGGCCCCTGGACAAGGATGTGTTTAGTAATCCATGCTCACTTTCCATTTAGACTTTGGTACAATCATAAGTGTGAACTTTGCATTATGTGTCCAGAATATCACTGTGATCAAATGTATATGTAGATCAGGTGACATGAGTATTTCTTCCACCATTTCTGGGAGCAATATCTTGAAGACGTGTTGATTAGTATTTGGGGGCACCAATACGTGTACCTTGTGTCTATGAATACAGAGATAATGCATGAATAGACCATACTGTGAATAAATAGTATAACTGGTTCCAATTTACACAATGGATTGAACTGATACCTGAAAATATATAGGAAATCTAATATTGATACACAATCATTCATTCCAACCAGTTATATATCTAATGGTAATATTAGGGTTCTGGTTTACCATGAAGGCTGTGTGAGATTTGCTTGAAAAGTGATTATGGAAATCGAAAATAATGTGTTTGGAAAGAAGTCTCATGAAAAGGCCAGTCCAGAAATATACAGGAGTACATGTGTTCTGAAGCAGGAAGTGATTGAAAGTGAACCAAATGCCTGTAAATTTGTGAACTTGTGGATGAAATATATATCCTATGATGTGCATCAACTGAAGAAATAGTGATGTACCAGTGTCGAAAAAAAAGAAACGTCAAAATACACATCATGTATCATAGGAATCTACTTGCATTGATGCTAAACTCGGTCAGTTACTGTAGAAATATTAGGATTTCTAAGGACCATTCACTAGGACAAATGTGTATTTCAGGTGGATGAATATTTCTGAGAATAATCTTTGGAAAAGATGATTATAAATCCACATACATGAACATGAATGAATTTAGGGAGTGTATAATAAGACACATATATTTCATACATTGAAAAATCTGGAGAGAGACACTGTGTGTGTGTGTGTGTGTGTGTTTGTGTATGTATATATATATATATATATATATACATTCAAACCATACAAACACACAGAGACTTTAAAAAGTCAAAATATATATGCCAATCAAAATTCATCATGAAATATGTATCATCCACAGATCCAAAAATATTTAATTTACTGAACATGGATTTATGTATCATGTTGTTCAAGTAGAAAGCTCACCCATAGGTTGAATTTTCAGTTCCAACAGCATTTACGAGGAGTGATCTCTTGTCACAATTCGTATCTGCCATGTCAGCCTCCTCACAAGAATGTACGTGGGATACCAGGTAGGATTCTATATGTGCATGTAAAAATACATGTGCTGAATAGGCTACAGAGAAAGGGAGACAGGAATTCACATACTTGTTAACTTTACAAACACATGGAGAACTACTTCTCTTAAATTGGACTAGATTTATAACACCTAGCCTTTATAATGCCAAAGGAAAGTCCAATTATACACCATGCCTCCTCTGAACTGCATGTATTGCTATTCTGTTTGTGTTATTTTCCTCCATCATATCAGGATTGGTAATCAGAGTCTAGGAGGGTATGGGTTAGTGTCAGGGATTCAGTATTTTGAATGGAAAATAGGAAAATGAATCCAATGTGTATGCAATTCTGTGCTACACAAAAATCTTCCCACTCTCATCAAGAACAATGCCTTGACATTACCTTTGCCCCAAGTAAGACACGATTCGAAGAGAAGAGTTAGAAAATCTGTGAATACATATATACAATGGAAAATGCTCAGGAGTTCACAACCTTGGAGGTGGTAGAGGAGTTTCCATAAGGAAGGGACAGGATAAACACTCCCCAAACATGGAGCTCTGCTGGCCTAAAGACTTCTTGGGAAACTGCCTCTGAGTTTGGACCCTTGAAATATATATTGTTGTCAGGAGCTTTATCTTCCTTTGTAGTGAGAGCATCAAAGCTTGGTCTGCATCTATGTGGCCTGGAGGACATGGTTTCTGATTTTCCAATGAACATGAGGCAGCAGTGCTGAATTCTCTCTTTGTAGGTCAACTGTGGCCACTGGGGTCTAAGTGTTTCCCCGTGTGGACTGTGAGGCCATTTGGTCATCCTCCACTTTTCCTGGTGTTTCTTGCTGCTTCACTGGGAGTTTCCTATTTGCTTCATGAAATACAAGGAGTTCAACTGGGACACAGTGCTGGAGGGAGTTCTGTCACGTGTGCTGACTCAGGGTCCTAGGAGAATGCACCAACCAGGCTTCTATCCCACAGAGCTTGCCCCCTTGACCATAGCAACCTGATTCTGAACATTGCCCGGAAACCTCTCCATAGAACAAGATGCCTTTACATATAAGGGTCTGCTGGCTGCACCGTGTCAGTCACAAGCCATGTGGAAGCCAATGGCAGATCCACATGGCCCCACCACAGATGTTTTATCACACACCTGCACACCACTGCTCTAGGCCCACTAATCAGCAGGCTCCAACTTACTGGCATCTCTGTTCTACACCATTTTCATGAAACCCAGTCAATCAAGGCACTGTCTGGTACACTCATGATCAGCAACAGGACATCCAAAGGTTCTCCAGTGCCACGTGGTCATGGGAATTTCAAAAATTTCATGGTATTTATCAAGCCATTTCTCAAGGATGAACTTGGAGGCACTGTGGGTTTCTATTCATTCAGGAACCACTAAATGGTGAGGAAGCTCATTTCAATGAAAGCTCTGGAGAAACACTCAGAGGCAAGGCTTCCCAAGAGTGGCCAAAAGGTCACATCAAGCCAGGCCCATTGAGCTCTACAATGTGAGGTCCCTGTGTGTTTTGACTCTCAATTATGGCTGCCAGGTCTTTAAGAATAAAATCATGTGATATCCTGGCTGAGATTCCCAGTGCTCTGTGGAAAGCCACCCTGGGCCTAGATCTCAGTTTCCAAGGGCAACTCTCATGCGTGGCCTCCTAAAATCCCAACACAATTCATGGCAATACTTCTCTGAGTTCAGTACCAGAACTCAGTCTCTAAGGGGAATCACGCCAGAGTTCAAGCCCAGGTGGACAAAGTCATCCCTTCCAACCGCCACAGAAATGACCACAATTCCAACCAAAACACTGCCACATGGCCCTCATCTTCTTCCATATAGACACTCATCATAACCTCTGGCTGGAGGTTTCCATGAGGGGGCAGCCCAAGACAGTGTCTAGAATAAGCTCCCTTGCCCCTCATTTGCCTAATGTCAGGGTGGCCTGTGAACCAGGAGTGATCAAATACGCCTGCCATTAATACTGCTCTGCTTCTCCAAATTGAGGACTACTGACTTTCGGGTATAGATTCTTTCTGTGAATTGGAGACATGAGAAAACCCAAGAACCTATGGGATAGCCTCTGCAGGGCTTTGAAGAACTCATTTGACCCAAAGGATCCCTATTCTCACTTGATGGAGGTCAGGAACTTTCCAGAGGAAAGTGAGAGGCTTCATCCACAATGACTGCTCTTTTTGCCATTTTGGCTTTGGATGCACACATGGGATCTTTCTTTAATCCATCAGGTGCTGAGAATCTAAGCCACAGCCTCACACAGGGCCAAGAGGCTGATTCACACACATCCCTTTGCAAAGGAATTAAGCAAAAAGCCACAGGTGATGCCCCTTTATTTCCATTTGAAAACTGTTTACTTCAGGCTTCACAAAGGGGTAGCCTGAGGCAAAGACCTTCCTGAGAGTCAGGGCAACAGAACAATAGGTAAGCAAAAGGCCCAAAGCAGGGTTTCTCCACTGACACTTTACTGGTCACACTGATATCTGAGTTTTCTGAGATGCTTGCCATTCCCTTCAGTTATCCAGTACATGGCCATGTCACAGAGCTGGGAGGTGGTACATATCTTGGACACAAAACCATGAGCCAATTCTGGAGAGTGGCCAGAATTCAGGAAGAAAACAGGAACTTAGCAAGATAGTAGGTGTTGCCCATAGATAAGGCAAGCCCCAGTCCATTCATAAATTGGAAAGGATGAATGCTGGAAAGTTTTCTACTAGACAGGACGCATCCATTGATTCATTCTCTTTTCCAATGTCTACAACCAGGGATACAGTGGGATACACAGACATAGAAACACTCGCCTTGTCAAATGACTTACTAGAAACAGTCCACTCCAAACCAAACAAACTGCCTTTCCTACCTATTCTCAGAACATGAGACAAAACCATAAACTCACACCCACACCCACTAAGGCACCTCCTTCCCCCAAGTAGGTCTGTGACTATCTGGAGTGTCTTCTGACTGGTGGGCCATACAATGTTCCCCCAAAATGGCCCGTCCTCTCTCAGATCTGGCCTCCTTGGCCTACTCAATGAAGTTGTCAGGAGCCACCAGTGAGCCACTCACTACCTGCTTTCTCAGAAAAGTCCCCTCTTCAGAGCTTTCCTGGCATTTGGTCATCCTCACATCAGTAGGTACCAAGAAAGACTGACTCTCTCCTTGGTAAATGCAAACAAGTCAGCCCACTGGGACTGGGACTGAAACTGGCTCTGGGTGCCTGGCTTCCTGGTTGCCAAGTTCAAAGAGTTCCATCACAAAAGAAGTGAGGTGAGGTCACTTCCTTCAGGAACTGAATGAGGTCACTGCCTTGGCAACCAAATTGTCCTAACAGTTGCTTCCAAGGGTCCTATGAGATGGAGGCTGCCCCTGCTTCCTGTGACACTTTCACAAGTTAGAATGGTATATCCTCCATAGGCACCCAGGAACAGCTTTCCACACAGGCCTGGTTTGGTCCATCTTGTCTACATTAAGAAGAGAGAGGCTCATACAGACACAACCCTTCATCCTGACCAGGTTGTTTGCCATGGAAGATGACTTTTGCTCTCTCATGTCCTTCAGAGCTGCCTACTTCTTCTCCAGGGATCATTTCTGCATGGACCTTTGAGTTCTCAGCAGGTGGAAGATCCCCTACATTCCTCTCTTGTAAGACCAACTCTGTCCCTGCTCTTCTGTAAAGTTGGATTGAGGGAACAGTGTATGGTTAGGGGTAAGAACATGTTTGATTTGGGTTAGGAATCATTCTACTGGATGAAGAATGGTATTGGGAACCTGCGATATATATAATAATGTATAGGTGAAGTATATGTATGACAACAGAAATCTAAGTAAGCTTTGAAGCCCAGAAGGGCATTGGGCCCTTGACTGGGATACTTAGCTTTGAATTACATTCTGCACAGATGTCTCAGATAAATTGATATACAATGGCATAAGACCTTGTACCTTGGATGATTGAATGTGGAAGAGAACATCCAGTCAAAAAGGGATAGTAGGTAGGATTAGGAAGATAGTCAGTAGGTTTAGGAAGAAGAGTGAGTATAACATTTGGACCAAAAGTTCTTTAGCAGTAGGGTGTCAGTTAGAGAGTAGATGTAAATGTCAGCACATGTGAAGGGTCAGTCACAATAATGAATATGGGAAATTAGGTAGGAGAGCAGATATCAATAGATACATTGGGAAATCAGTCAAAGTATAAAGTGAGTGATAGGATTAGATATTTTCAACAGGGTTGAGGTTGAATATGTACTCTTAGGACGAAGCAACTGTGTAGTCACCAATAGGATTGACATTTGAGAGCATTAGGCCCCTGGACAAGGATGTGTTTAGTAATCCATGCTCACTTTCCATTTAGACTTTGGTACAATCATAAGTGTGAACTTTGCATTATGTGTCCAGAATATCAGTGTGATCAAATGTATATGTAGATCAGGTGACATGAGTATTTCTTCCACCATTTCTGGGAGCAATATCTTGAAGACGTGTTGATTAGTATTTGGGGGCACCAATAGGTGTACCTTGTGTCTATGAATACAGAGATAATGCATGAATAGACCATACTGTGAATAAATAGTATAACTGGTTCCAATTTACATAATGGATTGAACTGATACCTGAAAATATATAGGAAATCTAATATTGATACACAATCATTCATTCCAACCAGTTATATATCTAATGGTAATATTAGGGTTCTGGTTTACCATGAAGGCTGTGTGAGATTTGCTTGAAAAGTGATTATGGAAATCGAAAATAATGTGTTGGAAAGAAGTCTCATGAAAAGGCCAGTCCAGAAATATACAGGAGTACATGTGTTCTGAAGCAGGAAGTGATTGAAAGTGAACCAAATGCCTGTAAATTTGTGAACTTGTGGATGAAATATATATCCTATGATGTGCATCAACTGAAGAAATAGTGATGTACCAGTGTCGAAAAAAAAGAAACGTCAAAATACACATCATGTATCATAGGAATCTACTTGCATTGATGCTAAACTCGGTCAGTTACTGTAGAAATATTAGGATTTCTAAGGACCATTCACTAGGAAACAAATGTGTATTTCAGGTGGATGAATATTTCTGAGAATAATCTTTGGAATAGATGATTATAAATCCACATACATGAACATGAATGAATTTAGGGAGTGTATAATAAGAAACATATATTTCATACTTTGAAAAATCTGGAGAGAGAGACTGTGTGTGTGTGTGTGTGTGTGTGTGTGTGTGTTTGTGTATATATATATATATATATATATATATATATATATATATACATACATTCAAACAATACAAACACACAGAGACTTTAAAAAGTCGAAATATATATGCCAATCAAAATTCATCATGAAATATGTATCATCCACAGATCCAAAAATATTTAATTTACTGAACATGGATTTATGTATCATGTTGTTTAAGTAGAAAGCTCACCCATAGGTTGAATTTTCAGTTCCAACAGCATTTACGAGGAGTGATCTCTTCTCACAATTTGTATCTGCCATGTCAGCCTCCTCACAAGAATGTACGTGGGATACCAGGTAGGATTCTGTATGTGCATGTAAAAATACATGTGCTGAATAGGCTACAGAGAAAGGGAGACAGGAATTCACATACTTGTTAACTTTACAAACACATGGAGAACTACTTCTCTTAAATTGGACTAGATTTATAACACCTAGCCTTTATAATGCCAAAGGGAAGTCCAATTATACACCATGCCTCCTCTGAACTGCATGTATTGCTATTCTGTTTGTGTTATTTTCCTCCATCATATCAGGATTGGTAATCAGAGTCTAGGAGGGTATGGGTTAGTGTCAGGGATTCAGTATTTTGAATGGAAAATAGGAAAATGAATCCAATGTGTATGCAATTCTGTGCTACACAAAAATCTTCCCACTCTCATCAAGAACAATGCCTTGACATTACCTTTGCCCCAAGTAAGACACGATTCGAAGAGAAGAGTTCGAAAATCTGTGAATACATATATACAATGGAAAATGCTCAGGAGTTCACAACCTTGGAGGTGGTAGAGGAGTTTCCATAGGTAAGGGACAGGATAAACACTCCCCAAACATGGAGCTCTGCTGGCCTAAAGACTTCTTGGGAAACTGCCTCTGAGGTTGGACCCTTGAAATATATGTTGTTGTCAGGAGCTTTATCTTCCTATGTAGTGTGACCATCAAAGCTTGGTCTGCATCTATGTGGCCTGGAGGACATAGTTTCTGATTTTCCAATGAACATGAGGCAGCAGTGCTGAATTCTCTCTTTGTAGGTCAACTGTGGCCACTGGGGTCTAAGTGTTTCCCCGTGTGGACTGTGAGGCCATTTGGTCATCCTCCACTTTTCCTGGTGTTTCTTGCTGCTTCACTGGGAGTTTCCTATTTGCTTCATGAAATACAACGAGTTCAACTGGGACACAGTGCTGGAGGGAATTCTGTCACGTGTGCTGACTCAGGGTCCTAGGAGAATGCACCAACCAGGCTTCTATCCCACAGAGCTTGCCCCCTTGACCATAGCAACCTGATTCTGAACATTGCCCGGAAACCTCTCCATAGAACAAGATGCCTTTACATATAAGGGTCTGCTGGCTGCACTGTGTCAGTCACAAGTCATGTGGAAGCCAATGGCAGATCCACATGGCCCCACCACAGATGTTTTATCACACACCTGCACACCACTGCTCTAGGCCCACTAATCAGCAGGCTCCAACTTACTGGCATCTCTGTTCTACACCATTTTCATGAAACCCAGTCAATCAAGGCACTGTCTGGTACACTCATGATCAGCAACAGGACATCCAAAGGTTCTCCAGTGCCACGTGGTCATGGGAATTTCAAAAATTTCATGGTATTTATCAAGCCATTTCTCAATGATGAACTTGGAGGCACTGTGGGTTTCTATTCATTCAGGAACCACTAAATGGTGAGGAAGCTCATTTCAATGAAAGCTCTGGAGAAACACTCAGAGGCAAGGCTTCCCAAGAGTGGCCAAAAGGTCACATCAAGCCAGGCCCATTGAGGTCTACAATGTGAGGTCCCTGTGTGTTTTGACTCTCAATTATGGCTGCCAGGTCTTTAAGAATAAAATCATGTGATATCCTGGCTGAGATTCCCAGTGCTCTGTGGAAAGCCACCCTGGGCCTAGATCTCAGTTTCCAAGGGCAACTCTCATGCGTGGCCTCCTAAAATCCCAACACAATTCATGGCAATACTTCTCTGAGTTCAGTACCAGAACTCAGTCTCTAAGGGGAATCACGCCAGAGTTCAAGCCCAGGTGGACAAAGTCATCCCTTCCAACCGCCACAGAAATGACCACAATTCCAACCAAAACACTGCCACATGGCCCTCATCTTCTTCCATATAGACACTCATCATAACCTCTGGCTGGAGGTTTCCATGAGGGGGCAGCCCAAGACAGTGTCTAGAATAAGCTCCCTTGCCCCTCATTTGCCTAATATCAGGGTGTCCTGTGAACCAGGAGTGATCAAATACGCCTGCCATTAATACTGATCTGCTTCTCCAAATTGGGGACTACTGACTTTCGGGTATAGATTCTTTCTGTGAATTGGAGACATGAGAAAACCCAAGAACCTATGGGATAGCCTCTGCAGGGCTTTGAAGAACTCATTTGACCCAAAGGATCCCTATTCTCACTTGATGGAGGTCAGGAACTTTCCAGAGGAAAGTGAGAGGCTTCATCCACAATGACTGCTGTTTTTGCCATTTTGGCTTTGGATGCACACATGGGATCTTTCTTTAATCCATCAGGTGCTGAGAATCTAAGCCACAGCCTCACACAGGGCCAAGAGGCTGATTCACACACATCCCTTTGCAAAGGAATTAAGCAAAAAGCCACAGGTGATGCCCCTTCATTTCCATTTGAAAACTGTTGACTTCAGGCTTCACAAAGGGGTAGCCTGAGGCAAAGACCTTCCTGAGAGTCAGGGCAACAGAACAATAGGTAAGCAAAAGGCCCAAAGCAGGGTTTCTCCACTGACACTTTACTGGTCACACTGATATCTGAGTTTTCTGAGATGCTTGCCATTCCCTTCAGTTATCCAGTACACGGCCATGTCACAGAGCTGGGAGGTGGTACATATCTTGGACACAAAACCATGAGCCAATTCTGGAGAGTGGCCAGAATTCAGGAAGAAAACAGGAACTTAGCAAGATAGTAGGTGTTGCCCATAGATAAGGCAAGCCCCAGTCCATTCATAAATTGGAAAGGATGAATGCTGGAAAGTTTTCTACTAGACAGGACGCATCCATTGATTCATTCTCTTTTCCAATGTCTACAACCAGGGATACAGTGGGATACACAGACATAGAAACACTCGCCTTGTCAAATGACTTACTAGAAACAGTCCACTCCAAACCAAACAAACTGCCTTTCCTACCTATTCTCAGAACATGAGACAAAACCATAAACTCACACCCACACCCACTAAGGCACCTCCTTCCCCCAAGTAGGTCTGTGACTATCTGGAGTGTCTTCTGACTGGTGGGCCATACAATGTTCCCCCAAAATGGCCCGTCCTCTCTCAGATCTGGCCTCCTTGGCCTACTCAATGAAGTTGTCAGGAGCCACCAGTGAGCCACTCACTACCTGCTTTCTCAGAAAAGTCCCCTCTTCAGAGCTTTCCTGGCATTTGGTCATCCTCACATCAGTAGGTACCAAGAAAGACTGACTCTCTCCTTGGTAAATGCAAACAAGTCAGCCCACTGGGACTGGGACTGAAACTGGCTCTGGGTGCCTGGCTTCCTGGTTGCCAAGTTCAAAGAGTTCCATCACAAAAGAAGTGAGGTGAGGTCACTTCCTTCAGGAACTGAATGAGGTCACTGCCTTGGCAACCAAATTGTCCTAACAGTTGCTTCCAAGGGTCCTATGAGATGGAGGCTGCCCCTGCTTCCTGTGACACTTTCACAAGTTAGAATGGTATATCCTCCATAGGCACCCAGGAACAGCTTTCCACACAGGCCTGGTTTGGTCCATCTTGTCTACATTAAGAAGAGAGAGGCTCATACAGACACAACCCTTCATCCTGACCAGGTTGTTTGCCATGGAAGATGACTTTTGCTCTCTCATGTCCTTCAGAGCTGCCTACTTCTTCTCCAGGGATCATTTCTGCATGGACCTTTGAGTTCTCAGCAGGTGGAAGATCCCCTTCATTCCTCTCTTGTAAGACCAACTCTGTCCCTGCTCTTCTGTAAAGTTGGATTGAGGGAACAGTGTATGATTAGCGGTAAGAACATGTTTGATTTGGGTTAGGAATCATTCTACTGGATGAAGAATGGTATTGGGAACCTGCGATATATATAATAATGTATAGGTGAAGTATATGTATGACAACAGAAATCTAAGTAAGCTTTGAAGCCCAGAAGGGCATTGGGCCCTTGACTGGGATACTTAGCTTTGAATTACATTCTGCACAGATGTCTCAGATAAATTGATATACAATGGCATAAGACCTTGTACCTTGGATGATTGAATGTGGAAGAGAACATCCAGTCAAAAAGGGATAGTAGGTAGGATTAGGAAGATAGTCAGTAGGTTTAGGAAGAAGAGTGAGTATAACATTTGGACCAAAAGTTCTTTAGCAGTAGGGTGTCAGTTAGAGAGTAGATGTAAATGTCAGCACATGTGAAGAGTCAGTCACAATAATGAATATGGGAAATTAGGTAGGAGAGCAGATATCAATAGAGACATTGGGAAATCAGTCAAAGTATAAAGTGAGTGATAGGATTAGATATTTTCAACAGGGTTGAGGTTGAATATGTACTCTTAGGACGAAGCAACTGTGTAGTCACCAATAGGATTGACATTTGAGAGTTTTAGGCCCATGGACAAGGATGTGTTTAGTAATCCATGCTCACTTTCCATTTAGACTTTGGTACAATCATAAGTGTGAACTTTGCATTATGTGTCCAGAATATCAGTGTGATCAAATGTATATGTAGATCAGGTGACATGAGTATTTCTTCCACCATTTCTGGGAGCAATATCGTGAAGACGTGTTGATTAGTATTTGGGGGCACCAATAGGTGTACCTTGTGTCTATGAATATAGAGATAATGCATGAATAGACCATACTGTGAATAAATAGTATAACTGGTTCCAATTTACATAATGGATTGAACTGATACCTGAAAATATATAGGAAATCTAATATTGATACACAATCATTCATTCCAACCAGTTATATATCTAATGGTAATATTAGGGTTCTGGTTTACCATGAAGGCTGTGTGAGATTTGCTTGAAAAGTGATTATGGAAATCGAAAATAATGTGTTTGGAAAGAAGTCTCATGAAAAGGCCAGTCCAGAAATATACAGGAGTACATGTGTTCTGAAGCAGGAAGTGATTGAAAGTGAACCAAATGCCTGTAAATTTGTGAACTTGTGGATGAAATATATATCCTATGATGTGCATCAACTGAAGAAATAGTGATGTACCAGTGTCGAAAAAAAAGAAACGTCAAAATACACATCATGCATCATAGGAATCTACTTGCATTGATGCTAAACTCGGTCAGTTACTGTAGAAATATTAGGATTTCTAAGGACCATTCACTAGGAAACAAATGTGTATTTCAGGTGGATGAATATTTCTGAGAATAATCTTTGGAATAGATGATTATAAATCCACATACATGAACATGAATGAATTTAGGGAGTGTATAATAAGACACATATATTTCATACTTTGAAAAATCTGGAGAGAGAGACTGTGTGTGTGTGTGTGTGTGTGTGTGTGTTTGTGTATATATATACATACATTCAAACAATACAAACACACAGAGACTTTAAAAAGTCGAAATATATATGCCAATCAAAATTCATCATGAAATATGTATCATCCACAGATCCAAAAATATTTAATTTACTGAACATGGATTTATGTATCATGTTGTTCAAGTAGAAAGCTCACCCATAGGTTGAATTTTCAGTTCCAACAGCATTTACGAGGAGTGATCTCTTGTCACAATTTGTATCTGCCATGTCAGCCTCCTCACAAGAATGTACGTGGGATACCAGGTAGGATTCTATATGTGCATGTAAAAATACATGTGCTGAATAGGCTACAGAGAAAGGGAGACAGGAATTCACATACTTGTTAACTTTACAAACACGTGGAGAACTACTTCTCTTAAATTGGACTAGATTTATAACACCTAGCCTTTATAATGCCAAAGGAAAGTCCAATTATACACCATGCCTCCTCTGAACTGCATGTATTGCTATTCTGTTTGTGTTATTTTCCTCCATCATATCAGGATTGGTAATCAGAGTCTAGGAGGGTATGGGTTAGTGTCAGGGATTCAGTATTTTGAATGGAAAATAGGAAAATGAATCCAATGTGTATGCAATTCTGTGCTACACAAAAATCTTCCCACTCTCATCAAGAACAATGCCTTGACATTACCTTTGCCCCAAGTAAGACACGATTCGAAGAGAAGAGTTAGAAAATCTGTGAATACATATATACAATGGAAAATGCTCAGGAGTTCACAACCTTGGAGGTGGTAGAGGAGTTTCCATAAGTAAGGGACAGGATAAACACTCCCCAAACATGGAGCTCTGCTGGCCTAAAGACTTCTTGGGAAACTGCCTCTGAGGTTGGACCCTTGAAATATATGTTGTTGTCAGGAGCTTTATCTTCCTTTGTAGTGAGACCATCAAAGCTTGGTCTGCATCTATGTGGCCTGGAGGACATGGTTTCTGATTTTCCAATGAACATGAGGCAGCAGTGCTGAATTCTCTCTTTGTAGGTCAACTGTGGCCACTGGGGTCTAAGTGTTTCCCCGTGTGGACTGTGAGGCCATTTGGTCATCCTCCACTTTTCCTGGTGTTTCTTGCTGCTTCACTGGGAGTTTCCTATTTGCTTCATGAAATACAAGGAGTTCAACTGGGACACAGTGCTGGAGGGAGTTCTGTCACGTGTGCTGACTCAGGGTCCTAGGAGAATGCACCAACCAGGCTTCTATCCCACAGAGCTTGCCCCCTTGACCATAGCAACCTGATTCTGAACATTGCCCAGAAACCTCTCCATAGAACAAGATGCCTTTACATATAAGGGTCTGCTGGCTGCACCGTGTCAGTCACAAGCCATGTGGAAGCCAATGGCAGATCCACATGGCCCCACCACAGATGTTTTATCACACACCTGCACACCACTGCTCTAGGCCCACTAATCAGCAGGCTCCAACTTACTGGCATCTCTGTTCTACACCATTTTCATGAAACCCAGTCAATCAAGGCACTGTCTGGTACACTCATGATCAGCAACAGGACATCCAAAGGTTCTCCAGTGCCACGTGGTCATGGGAATTTCAAAAATTTCATGGTATTTATCAAGCCATTTCTCAAGGATGAACTTGGAGGCACTGTGGGTTTCTATTCATTCAGGAACCACTAAATGGTGAGGAAGCTCATTTCAATGAAAGCTCTGGAGAAACACTCAGAGGCAAGGCTTCCCAAGAGTGGCCAAAAGGTCACATCAAGCCAGGCCCATTGAGGTCTACAATGTGAGGTCCCTGTGTGTTTTGACTCTCAATTATGGCTGCCAGGTCTTTAAGAATAAAAACATGTGATATCCTGGCTGAGATTCCCAGTGCTCTGTGGAAAGCCACCCTGGGCCTAGATCTCAGTTTCCAAGGGCAACTCTCATGCGTGGCCTCCTAAAATCCCAACACAATTCATGGCAATACTTCTCTGAGTTCAGTACCAGAACTCAGTCTCTAAGGGGAATCACGCCAGAGTTCAAGCCCAGGTGGACAAAGTCATCCCTTCCAACCGCCACAGAAATGACCACAATTCCAACCAAAACACTGCCACATGGCCCTCATCTTCTTCCATATAGACACTCATCATAACCTCTGGCTGGAGGTTTCCATGAGGGGGCAGCCCAAGACAGTGTCTAGAATAAGCTCCCTTGCCCCTCATTTGCCTAATGTCAGGGTGGCCTGTGAACCAGGAGTGATCAAATACGCCTGCCATTAATACTGCTCTGCTTCTCCAAATTGAGGACTACTGACTTTCGGGTATAGATTCTTTCTGTGAATTGGAGACATGAGAAAACCCAAGAACCTATGGGATAGCCTCTGCAGGGCTTTGAAGAACTCATTTGACCCAAAGGATCCCTATTCTCACTTGATGGAGGTCAGGAACTTTCCAGAGGAAAGTGAGAGGCTTCATCCACAATGACTGCTCTTTTTGCCATTTTGGCTTTGGATGCACACATGGGATCTTTCTTTAATCCATCAGGTGCTGAGAATCTAAGCCACAGCCTCGCACAGGGCCAAGAGGCTGATTCACACACATCCCTTTGCAAAGGAATTAAGCAAAAAGCCACAGGTGATGCCCCTTCATTTCCATTTGAAAACTGTTGACTTCAGGCTTCACAAAGGGGTAGCCTGAGGCAAAGACCTTCCTGAGAGTCAGGGCAACAGAACAATAGGTAAGCAAAAGGCCCAAAGCAGGGTTTCTCCACTGACACTTTACTGGTCACACTGATATCTGAGTTTTCTGAGATGCTTGCCATTCCCTTCAGTTATCCAGTACACGGCCATGTCACAGAGCTGGGAGGTGGTACATATCTTGGACACAAAACCATGAGCCAATTCTGGAGAGTGGCCAGAATTCAGGAAGAAAACAGGAACTTAGCAAGATAGTAGGTGTTGCCCATAGATAAGGCAAGCCCCAGTCCATTCATAAATTGGAAAGGATGAATGCTGGAAAGTTTTCTACTAGACAGGACGCATCCATTGATTCATTCTCTTTTCCAATGTCTACAACCAGGGATACAGTGGGATACACAGACATAGAAACACTCGCCTTGTCAAATGACTTACTAGAAACAGTCCACTCCAAACCAAACAAACTGCCTTTCCTACCTATTCTCAGAACATGAGACAAAACCATAAACTCACACCCACACCCACTAAGGCACCTCCTTCCCCCAAGTAGGTCTGTGACTATCTGGAGTGTCTTCTGACTGGTGGGCCATACAATGTTCCCCCAAAATGGCCCGTCCTCTCTCAGATCTGGCCTCCTTGGCCTACTCAATGAAGTTGTCAGGAGCCACCAGTGAGCCACTCACTACCTGCTTTCTCAGAAAAGTCCCCTCTTCAGAGCTTTCCTGGCATTTGGTCATCCTCACATCAGTAGGTACCAAGAAAGACTGACTCTCTCCTTGGTAAATGCAAACAAGTCAGCCCACTGGGACTGGGACTGAAACTGGCTCTGGGTGCCTGGCTTCCTGGTTGCCAAGTTCAAAGAGTTCCATCACAAAAGAAGTGAGGTGAGGTCACTTCCTTCAGGAACTGAATGAGGTCACTGCCTTGGCAACCAAATTGTCCTAACAGTTGCTTCCAAGGGTCCTATGAGATGGAGGCTGCCCCTGCTTCCTGTGACACTTTCACAAGTTAGAATGGTATATCCTCCATAGGCACCCAGGAACAGCTTTCCACACAGGCCTGGTTTGGTCCATCTTGTCTACATTAAGAAGAGAGAGGCTCATACAGACACAACCCTTCATCCTGACCAGGTTGTTTGCCATGGAAGATGACTTTTGCTCTCTCATGTCCTTCAGAGCTGCCTACTTCTTCTCCAGGGATCATTTCTGCATGGACCTTTGAGTTCTCAGCAGGTGGAAGATCCCCTACATTCCTCTATTGTAAGACCAACTCTGTCCCTGCTCTTCTGTAAAGTTGGATTGAGGGAACAGTGTATGGTTAGGGGTAAGAACATGTTTGATATTGGTTAGGAATCATTCTACTGGATGAAGAATGGTATTGGGAACCTGCGATATATATAATAATGTATAGGTGAAGTATATGTATGACAACAGAAATCTAAGTAAGCTTTGAAGCCCAGAAGGGCATTGGGCCCTTGACTGGGATACTTAGCTTTGAATTACATTCTGCACAGATGTCTCAGATAAATTGATATACAATGGCATAAGACCTTGTACCTTGGATGATTGAATGTGGAAGAGAACATCCAGTCAAAAAGGGATAGTAGGTAGGATTAGGAAGATAGTCAGTAGGTTTAGGAAGAAGAGTGAGTATAACATTTGGACCAAAAGTTCTTTAGCAGTAGGCTGTCAGTTAGAGAGTAGATGTAAATGTCAGCACATGTGAAGAGTCAGTCACAATAATGAATATGAGAAATTAGGTAGGAGAGCAGATATCAATAGATACATTGGGAAATCAGTCAAAGTATAAAGTGAGTGATAGGATTAGATATTTTCAACAGGGTTGAGGTTGAATATGTACTCTTAGGACGAAGCAACTGTGTAGTCACCAATAGGATTGACATTTGAGAGCATTAGGCCCCTGGACAAGGATGTGTTTAGTAATCCATGCTCACTTTCCATTTAGACTTTGGTACAATCATAAGTGTGAACTTTGCATTATGTGTCCAGAATATCAGTGTGATCAAATGTATATGTAGATCAGGTGACATGAGTATTTCTTCCACCATTTCTGGGAGCAATATCGTGAAGACGTGTTGATTAGTATTTGGGGGCACCAATAGGTGTACCTTGTGTCTATGAATATAGAGATAATGCATGAATAGACCATACTGTGAATAAATAGTATAACTGGTTCCAATTTACATAATGGATTGAACTGATACCTGAAAATATATAGGAAATCTAATATTGATACACAATCATTCATTCCAACCAGTTATATATCTAATGGTAATATTAGGGTTCTGGTTTACCATGAAGGCTGTGTGAGATTTGCTTGAAAAGTGATTATGGAAATCGAAAATAATGTGTTTGGAAAGAAGTCTCATGAAAAGGCCAGTCCAGAAATATACAGGAGTACATGTGTTCTGAAGCAGGAAGTGATTGAAAGTGAACCAAATGCCTGTAAATTTGTGAACTTGTGGATGAAATATATATCCTATGATGTGCATCAACTGAAGAAATAGTGATGTACCAGTGTCGAAAAAAAAGAAACGTCAAAATACACATCATGTATCATAGGAATCTACTTGCATTGATGCTAAACTCGGTCAGTTACTGTAGAAATATTAGGATTTCTAAGGACCATTCACTAGGAAACAAATGTGTATTTCAGGTGGATGAATATTTCTGAGAATAATCTTTGGAAAAGATGATTATAAATCCACATACATGAACATGAATGAATTTAGGGAGTGTATAATAAGACACATATATTTCATACTTTGAAAAATCTGGAGAGAGAGACTGTGTGTGTGTGTGTGTGTGTGTGTGTGTGTTTGTGTATGTATATATATATATATATATATATATATATATATATACATACATTCAAACAATACAAACACACAGAGACTTTAAAAAGTCGAAATATATATGCCAATCAAAATTCATCATGAAATATGTATCATCCACAGATCCAAGAATATTTAAGTTACTGAACATGGATTTATGTATCATGTTGTTCAAGTAGAAAGCTCACCCATAGGTTGAATTTTCAGTTCCAACAGCATTTATGAGGAGTGATCTCTTGTCACAATTTGTATCTGCCATGTCAGCCTCCTCACAAGAATGTACGTGGGATACCAGGTAGGATTCTATATGTGCATGTAAAAATACATGTGCTGAATAGGCTACAGAGAAAGGGAGACAGGAATTCACATACTTGTTAACTTTACAAACACATGGAGAACTACTTCTCTTAAATTGGACTAGATTTATAACACCTAGCCTTTATAATGCCAAAGGAAAGTCCAATTATACACCATGCCTCCTCTGAACTGCATGTATTGCTATTCTGTTTGTGTTATTTTCCTCCATCATATCAGGATTGGTAATCAGAGTCTAGGAGGGTATGGGTTAGTGTCAGGGATTCAGTATTTTGAATGGAAAATAGGAAAATGAATCCAATGTGTATGCAATTCTGTGCTACACAAAAATCTTCCCACTCTCATCAAGAACAATGCCTTGACATTACCTTTGCCCCAAGTAAGACACGATTCGAAGAGAAGAGTTAGAAAATCTGTGAATACATATATACAATGGAAAATGCTCAGGAGTTCACAACCTTGGAGGTGGTAGAGGAGTTTCCATAAGTAAGGGACAGGATAAACACTCCCCAAACATGGAGCTCTGCTGGCCTAAAGACTTCTTGGGAAACTGCCTCTGAGGTTGGACCCTTGAAATATATGTTGTTGTCAGGAGCTTTATCTTCCTTTGTAGTGAGACCATCAAAGCTTGGTCTGCATCTATGTGGCCTGGAGGACATGGTTTCTGATTTTCCAATGAACATGAGGCAGCAGTGCTGAATTCTCTCTTTGTAGGTCAACTGTGGCCACTGGGGTCTAAGTGTTTCCCCGTGTGGACTGTGAGGCCATTTGGTCATCCTCCACTTTTCCTGGTGTTTCTTGCTGCTTCTCTGGGAGTTTCCTATTTGCTTCATGAAATACAAGGAGTTCAACTGGGACACAGTGCTGGAGGGAGTTCTGTCACGTGTGCTGACTCAGGGTCCTAGGACAATGCACCAACCAGGCTTCTATCCCACAGAGCTTGCCCCCTTGACCATAGCAACCTGATTCTGAACATTGCCCGGAAACCTCTCCATAGAACAAGATGCCTTTACATATAAGGGTCTGCTGGCTGCACCGTGTCAGTCACAAGCCATGTGGAAGCCAATGGCAGATCCACATGGCCCCACCACAGATGTTTTATCACACACCTGCACACCACTGCTCTAGGCCCACTAATCAGCAGGCTCCAACTTACTGGCATCTCTGTTCTACACCATTTTCATGAAACCCAGTCAATCAAGGCACTGTCTGGTACACTCATGATCAGCAACAGGACATCCAAAGTTCTCCAGTGCCACGTGGTCATGGGAATTTCAAAAATTTCATGGTATTTATCAAGCCATTTCTCAAGGATGAACTTGGAGGCACTGTGGGTTTCTATTCATTCAGGAACCACTAAATGGTGAGGAAGCTCATTTCAATGAAAGCTCTGGAGAAACACTCAGAGGCAAGGCTTCCCAAGAGTGGCCAAAAGGTCACATCAAGCCAGGCCCATTGAGGTCTACAATGTGAGGTCCCTGTGTGTTTTGACTCTCAATTATGGCTGCCAGGTCTTTAAGAATAAAAACATGTGATATCCTGGCTGAGATTCCCAGTGCTCTGTGGAAAGCCACCCTGGGCCTAGATCTCAGTTTCCAAGGGCAACTCTCATGCGTGGCCTCCTAAAATCCCAACACAATTCATGGCAATACTTCTCTGAGTTCAGTACCAGAACTCAGTCTCTAAGGGGAATCACGCCAGAGTTCAAGCCCAGGTGGACAAAGTCATCCCTTCCAACCGCCACAGAAATGACCACAATTCCAACCAAAACACTGCCACATGGCCCTCATCTTCTTCCATATAGACACTCATCATAACCTCTGGCTGGAGGTTTCCATGAGGGGGCAGCCCAAGACAGTGTCTAGAATAAGCTCCCTTGCCCCTCATTTGCCTAATGTCAGGGTGGCCTGTGAACCAGGAGTGATCAAATACGCCTGCCATTAATACTGCTCTGCTTCTCCAAATTGAGGACTACTGACTTTCGGGTATAGATTCTTTCTGTGAATTGGAGACATGAGAAAACCCAAGAACCTATGGGATAGCCTCTGCAGGGCTTTGAAGAACTCATTTGACCCAAAGGATCCCTATTCTCACTTGATGGAGGTCAGGAATTTTCCAGAGGAAAGTGAGAGGCTTCATCCACAATGACTGCTCTTTTTGCCATTTTGGCTTTGGATGCACACATGGGATCTTTCTTTAATTCATCAGGTTTGAGAATCTAAGCCACAGCCTCACACAGGGCCAAGAGGCTGATTCACACACATCCCTTTGCAAAGGAATTAAGCAAAAAGCCACAGGTGATGCCCCTTCATTTCCATTTGAAAACTGTTGACTTCAGGCTTCACAAAGGGGTAGCCTGAGGCAAAGACCTTCCTGAGAGTCAGGGCAACAGAACAATAGGTAAGCAAAAGGCCCAAAGCAGGGTTTCTCCACTGACACTTTACTGGTCACACTGATATCTGAGTTTTCTGAGATGCTTGCCATTCCCTTCAGTTATCCAGTACTCGGCCATGTCACAGAGCTGGGAGGTGGTACATATCTTGGACACAAAACCATGAGCCAATTCTGGAGAGTGGCCAGAATTCAGGAAGAAAACAGGAACTTAGCAAGATAGTAGGTGTTGCCCATAGATAAGGCAAGCCCCAGTCCATTCATAAATTGGAAAGGATGAATGCTGGAAAGTTTTCTACTAGACAGGACGCATCCATTGATTCATTCTCTTTTCCAATGTCTACAACCAGGGATACAGTGGGATACACAGACATAGAAACACTCGCCTTGTCAAATGACTTACTAGGAACAGTACACTCCAAACCAAACAAACTGCCTTTCCTACCTATTCTCAGAACATGAGACAAAACCATAAACTCACACCCACACCCACTAAGGCACCTCCTTCCCCCAAGTAGGTCTGTGACTATCTGGAGTGTCTTCTGACTGGTGGGCCATACAATGTTCCCCCAAAATGGCCCGTCCTCTCTCAGATCTGGCCTCCTTGGCCTACTCAATGAAGTTGTCAGGAGCCACCAGTGAGCCACTCACTACCTGCTTTCTCAGAAAAGTCCCCTCTTCAGAGCTTTCCTGGCATTTGGTCATCCTCACATCAGTAGGTACCAAGAAAGACTGACTCTCTCCTTGGTAAATGCAAACAAGTCAGCCCACTGGGACTGGGACTGAAACTGGCTCTGGGTGCCTGGCTTCCTGGTTGCCAAGTTCAAAGAGTTCCATCACAAAAGAAGTGAGGTGAGGTCACTTCCTTCAGGAACTGAATGAGGTCACTGCCTTGGCAACCAAATTGTCCTAACAGTTGCTTCCAAGGGTCCTATGAGATGGAGGCTGCCCCTGCTTCCTGTGACACTTTCACAAGTTAGAATGGTATATCCTCCATAGGCACCCAGGAACAGCTTTCCACACAGGCCTGGTTTGGTCCATCTTGTCTACATTAAGAAGAGAGAGGCTCATACAGACACAACCCTTCATCCTGACCAGGTTGTTTGCCATGGAAGATGACTTTTGCTCTCTCATGTCCTTCAGAGCTGCCTACTTCTTCTCCAGGGATCATTTCTGCATGGACCTTTGAGTTCTCAGCAGGTGGAAGATCCCCTACATTCCTCTATTGTAAGACCAACTCTGTCCCTGCTCTTCTGTAAAGTTGGATTGAGGGAACAGTGTATGGTTAGGGGTAAGAACATGTTTGATTTGGGTTAGGAATCATTCTACTGGATGAAGAATGGTATTGGGAACCTGCGATATATATAATAATGTATAGGTGAAGTTTATGTATGACAACAGAAATCTAAGTAAGCTTTGAAGCCCAGAAGGGCATTGGGCCCTTGACTGGGATACTTAGCTTTGAATTACATTCTGCACAGATGTCTCAGATAAATTGATATACAATGGCATAAGACCTTGTACCTTGGATGATTGAATGTGGAAGAGAACATCCAGTCAAAAAGGGATAGTAGGTAGGATTAGGAAGATAGTCAGTAGGTTTAGGAAGAAGAGTGAGTATACCATTTGGACCAAAATTTCTTTAGCAGTAGGGTGTCAGTTAGAGAGTAGATGTAAATGTCAGCACATGTGAAGAGTCAGTCACAATAAGAATATGGGAAATTAGGTAGGAGAGCAGATATCAATAGAGACATTGGGAAATCAGTCAAAGTATAAAGTGAGTGATAGGATTAGATATTTTCAACAGGGTTGAGGTTGAATATGTACTCTTAGGACGAAGCAACTGTGTAGTCACCAATAGGATTGACATTTGAGAGCATTAGGCCCCTGGACAAGGATGTGTTTAGTGATCCATGCTCACTTTCCATTTAGACTTTGGTACAATCATAAGTGTGAACTTTGCATTATGTGTCCAGAAAATCAGTGTGATCAAATGTATATGTAGATCAGGTGACATGAGTATTTCTTCCACCATTTCTGGGAGCAATATCTTGAAGACGTGTTGATTAGTATTTGGGGGCACCAATAGGTGTACCTTGTGTCTATGAATATAGAGATAATGCATGAATAGACCATACTGTGAATAAATAGTATAACTGGTTCAAATTTACATAATGGATTGAACTGATACCTGAAAATATATAGGAAATCTAATATTGATACACAATCATTCATTCCAACCAGTTATATATCTAATGGTAATATTAGGGTTCTGGTTTACCATGAAGGCTGTGTGAGATTTGCTTGAAAAGTGATTATGGAAATCGAAAATAATGTGTTTGGAAAGAAGTCTCATGAAAAGGCCAGTCCAGAAATATACAGGAGTACATGTGTTCTGAAGCAGGAAGTGATTGAAAGTGAACCAAATGCCTGTAAATTTGTGAACTTGTGGATGAAATATATATCCTATGATGTGCATCAACTGAAGAAATAGTGATGTACCAGTGTCGAAAAAAAAGAAACGTCAAAATACACATCATGTATCATAGGAATCTACTTGCATTGATGCTAAACTCGGTCAGTTACTGTAGAAATATTAGGATTTCTAAGGACCATTCACTAGGAAACAAATGTGTATTTCAGGTGGATGAATATTTCTGAGAATAATCTTTGGAAAAGAAGATTATAAATCCACATACATGAACATGAATGAATTTAGGGAGTGTATAATAAGACACATATATTTCATACTTTGAAAAATCTGGAGAGAGAGACTGTGTGTGTGTGTGTGTGTGTGTGTGTGTGTGTTTGTGTATATATATATATATATATATATATATATATATATATATATATATACATACATTCAAACAATACAAACACACAGAGACTTTAAAAAGTCGAAATATATATGCCAATCAAAATTCATCATGAAATATGTATCATCCACAGATCCAAGAATATTTAAGTTACTGAACATGGATTTATGTATCATGTTGTTCAAGTAGAAAGCTCACCCATAGGTTGAATTTTCAGTTCCAACAGCATTTATGAGGAGTGATCTCTTGTCACAATTTGTATCTGCCATGTCAGCCTCCTCACAAGAATGTACGTGGGATACCAGGTAGGATTCTATATGTGCATGTAAAAATACATGTGCTGAATAGGCTACAGAGAAAGGGAGACAGGAATTCACATACTTGTTAACTTTACAAACACATGGAGAACTACTTCTCTTAAATTGGACTAGATTTATAACACCTAGCCTTTATAATGCCAAAGGAAAGTCCAATTATACACCATGCCTCCTCTGAACTGCATGTATTGCTATTCTGTTTGTGTTATTTTCCTCCATCATATCAGGATTGGTAATCAGAGTCTAGGAGGGTATGGGTTAGTGTCAGGGATTCAGTATTTTGAATGGAAAATAGGAAAATGAATCCAATGTGTATGCAATTCTGTGCTACACAAAAATCTTCCCACTCTCATCAAGAACAATGCCTTGACATTACCTTTGCCCCAAGTAAGACACGATTCGAAGAGAAGAGTTAGAAAATCTGTGAATACATATATACAATGGAAAATGCTCAGGAGTTCACCACCTTGGAGGTGGTAGAGGAGTTTCCATAAGTAAGGGACAGGATAAACACTCCCCAAACATGGAGCTCTGCTGGCCTAAAGACTTCTTGGGAAACTGCCTCTGAGGTTGGACCCTTGAAATATATGTTGTTGTCAGGAGCTTTATCTTCCTTTGTAGTGAGACCATCAAAGCTTGGTCTGCATCTATGTGGCCTGGAGGACATGGTTTCTGATTTTCCAATGAACATGAGGCAGCAGTGCTGAATTCTCCCTTTGTAGGTCAACTGTGGCCACTGGGGTCTAAGTGTTTCCCCGTGTGGACTGTGAGGCCATTTGGTCATCCTCCACTTTTCCTGGTGTTTCTTGCTGCTTCACTGGGAGTTTCCTATTTGCTTCATGAAATACAAGGAGTTCAACTGGGACACAGTGCTGGAGGGAGTTCTGTCACGTGTGCTGACTCAGGGTCCTAGGAGAATGCACCAACCAGGCTTCTATCCCACAGAGCTTGCCCCCTTGACCATAGCAACCTGATTCTGAACATTGCCCGGAAACCTCTCCATAGAACAAGATGCCTTTACATATAAGGGTCTGCTGGCTGCACCGTGTCAGTCACAAGCCATGTGGAAGCCAATGGCAGATCCACATGGCCCCACCACAGATGTTTTATCACACACCTGCACACCACTGCTCTAGGCCCACTAATCAGCAGGCTCCAACTTACTGGCATCTCTGTTCTACGCCATTTTCATGAAACCCAGTCAATCAAGGCACTGTCTGGTACACTCATGATCAGCAACAGGACATCCAAAGGTTCTCCAGTGCCACGTGGTCATGGGAATTTCAAAAATTTCATGGTATTTATCAAGCCATTTCTCAAGGATGAACTTGGAGGCACTGTGGGTTTCTATTCATTCAGGAACCACTAAATGGTGAGGAAGCTCATTTCAATGAAAGCTCTGGAGAAACACTCAGAGGCAAGGCTTCCCAAGAGTGGCCAAAAGGTCACATCAAGCCAGGCCCATTGAGGTCTACAATGTGAGGTCCCTGTGTGTTTTGACTCTCAATTATGGCTGCCAGGTCTTTAAGAATAAAATCATGTGATATCCTGGCTGAGATTCCCAGTGCTCTGTGGAAAGCCACCCTGGGCCTAGATCTCAGTTTCCAAGGGCAACTCTCATGCGTGGCCTCCTAAAATCCCAACACAATTCATGGCAATACTTTTGAGTTCAGTACCAGAACTCAGTCTCTAAGGGGAATCACGCCAGAGTTCAAGCCCAGGTGGACAAAGTCATCCCTTCCAACCGCCACAGAAATGACCACAATTCCAAACAAAACACTGCCACGTGGCCCTCATCTTCTTCCATATAGACACTCATCATAACCTCTGGCTGGAGGTTTCCATGAGGGGGCAGCCCAAGACAGTGTCTAGAATAAGCTCCCTTGCCCCTCATTTGCCTAATGTCAGGGTGGCCTGTGAACCAGGAGTGATCAAATACGCCTGCCATTAATACTGCTCTGCTTCTCCAAATTGAGGACTACTGACTTTCGGGTATAGATTCTTTCTGTGAATTGGAGACATGAGAAAACCCAAGAACCTATGGGATAGCCTCTGCAGGGCTTTGAAGAACTCATTTGACCCAAAGGATCCCTATTCTCACTTGATGGAGGTCAGGAACTTTCCAGAGGAAAGTGAGAGGCTTCATCCACAATGACTGCTCTTTTTGCCATTTTGGCTTTGGATGCACACATGGGATCTTTCTTTAATCCATCAGGTGCTGAGAATCTAAGCCACAGCCTCACACAGGGCCAAGAGGCTGATTCACACACATCCCTTTGCAAAGGAATTAAGCAAAAAGCCACAGGTGATGCCCCTTCATTTCCATTTGAAAACTGTTGACTTCAGGCTTCACAAAGGGGTAGCCTGAGGCAAAGATCTTCCTGAGAGTCAGGGCAACAGAACAATAGGTAAGCAAAAGGCCCAAAGCAGGGTTTCTCCACTGACACTTTACTGGTCACACTGATATCTGAGTTTTCTGAGATGCTTGCCATTCCCTTCAGTTATCCAGTACATGGCCATGTCACAGAGCTGGGAGGTGGTACATATCTTGGACACAAAACCATGAGCCAATTCTGGAGAGTGGCCAGAATTCAGGAAGAAAACAGGAACTTAGCAAGATAGTAGGTGTTGCCCATAGATAAGGCAAGCCCCAGTCCATTCATAAATTGGAAAGGATGAATGCTGGAAAGTTTTCTACTAGACAGGACGCATCCATTGATTCATTCTCTTTTCCAATGTCTACAACCAGGGATACAGTGGGATACACAGACATAGAAACACTCGCCTTGTCAAATGACTTACTAGAAACAGTCCACTCCAAACCAAACAAACTGCCTTTCCTACCTATTCTCAGAACATGAGACAAAACCATAAACTCACACCCACACCCACTAAGGCACCTCCTTCCCCCAAGTAGGTCTGTGACTATCTGGAGTGTCTTCTGACTGGTGGGCCATACAATGTTCCCCCAAAATGGCCCGTCCTCTCTCAGATCTGGCCTCCTTGGCCTACTCAATGAAGTTGTCAGGAGCCACCAGTGAGCCACTCACTACCTGCTTTCTCAGAAAAGTCCCCTCTTCAGAGCTTTCCTGGCATTTGGTCATCCTCACATCAGTAGGTACCAAGAAAGACTGACTCTCTCCTTGGTAAATGCAAACAAGTCAGCCCACTGGGACTGGGACTGAAACTGGCTCTGGGTGCCTGGCTTCCTGGTTGCCAAGTTCAAAGAGTTCCATCACAAAAGAAGTGAGGTGAGGTCACTTCCCTCAGGAACTGAATGAGGTCACTGCCTTGGCAACCAAATTGTCCTAACAGTTGCTTCCAAGGGTCCTATGAGATGGAGGCTGCCCCTGCTTCCTGTGACACTTTCACTAGTTAGAATGGTATATCCTCCATTGGCACCCAGGAACAGCTTTCCACACAGGCCTGGTTTGGTCCATCTTGTCTACATTAAGAAGAGAGAGGCTCATACAGACACAACCCTTCATCCTGACCAGGTTGTTTGCCATGGAAGATGACTTTTGCTCTCTCATGTCCTTCAGAGCTGCCTACTTCTTCTCCAGGGATCATTTCTGCATGGACCTTTGAGTTCTCAGCAGGTGGAAGATCCCCTACATTCCTCTATTGTAAGACCAACTCTGTCCCTGCTCTTCTGTAAAGTTGGATTGAGGGAACAGTGTATGGTTAGGGGTAAGAACATGTTTGATTTGGGTTAGGAATCATTCTACTGGATGAAGAATGGTATTGGGAACCTGCGATATATATAATAATGTATAGGTGAAGTATATGTATGACAACAGAAATCTAAGTAAGCATTGAAGCCCAGAAGGGCATTGGGCCCTTGACGGGGATACTTAGCTTTGAATTACATTCTGCACAGATGTCTCAGATAAATTGATATACAATGGCATAAGACCTTGTACCTTGGATGGTTGAATGTGGAAGAGAACATCCAGTCAAAAAGGGATAGTAGGTAGGATTAGGAAGATAGTCAGTAGGTTTAGGAAGAAGAGTGAGTATAACATTTGGACCAAAAGTTCTTTAGCAGTAGGGTGTCAGTTAGAGAGTAGATGTAAATGTCAGCACATGTGAAGAGTCAGTCACAATAATGAATATGGGAAATTAGGTAGGAGAGCAGATATCAATAGAGACATTGGGAAATCAGTCAAAGTATAAAGTGAGTGATAGGATTAGATATTTTCAACAGGGTTGAGGTTGAATATGTACTCTTAGGACGAAGCAACTGTGTAGTCACCAATAGGATTGACATTTGAGAGCATTAGGCCCCTGGACAAGGATGTGTTTAGTAATCCATGCTCACTTTCCATTTAGACTTTGGTACAATCATAAGTGTGAACTTTGCATTATGTGTCCAGAATATCAGTGTGATCAAATGTATATGTAGATCAGGTGACATGAGTATTTCTTCCACCATTTCTGGGAGCAATATCTTGAAGACGTGTTGATTAGTATTTGGGGGCACCAATAGGTGTACCTTGTGTCTATGAATATAGAGATAATGCATGAATAGACCATACTGTGAATAAATAGTATAACTGGTTCCAATTTACATAATGGATTGAACTGATACCTGAAAATATATAGGAAATCTAATATTGATACACAATCATTCATTCCAACCAGTTATATATCTAATGGTAATATTAGGGTTCTGGTTTACCATGAAGGCTGTGTGAGATTTGCTTGAAAAGTGATTATGGAAATCGAAAATAATGTGTTTGGAAAGAAGTCTCATGAAAAGGCCAGTCCAGAAATATACAGGAGTACATGTGTTCTGAAGCAGGAAGTGATTGAAAGTGAACCAAATGCCTGTAAATTTGTGAACTTGTGGATGAAATATATATCCTATGATGTGCATCAACTGAAGAAATAGTGATGTACCAGTGTCGAAAAAAAAAGAAACGTCAAAATACACATCATGTATCATAGGAATCTACTTGCATTGATGCTAAACTCGGTCAGTTACTGTAGAAATATTAGGATTTCTAAGGACCATTCACTAGGAAACAAATGTGTATTTCAGGTGGATGAATATTTCTGAGAATAATCTTTGGAAAAGATGATTATAAATTCACATACATGAACATGAATGAATTTAGGGAGTGTATAATAAGAAACATATATTTCATACTTTGAAAAATCTGGAGAGAGAGACTGTGTGTGTGTGTGTGTTTGTATATATATATATATATATATATATATATATATATATATATACATTCAAACTATACAAACACACAGAGACTTTAAAAAGTCGAAATATATATGCCAATCAAAATTCATCATGAAATATGTATCATCCACAGATCCAAAAATATTTAATTTACTGAACATGGATTTATGTATCATGTTGTTCAAGTAGAAAGCTCACCCATAGGTTGAATTTTCAGTTCCAACAGCATTTACGAGGAGTGATCTCTTGTCACAATTTGTATCTGCCATGTCAGCCTCCTCACAAGAATGTACGTGGGATACCAGGTAGGATTCTATATGTGCATGTAAAAATACATGTGCTGAATAGGCTACAGAGAAAGGGAGACAGGAATTCACATACTTGTTAACTTTACAAACACATGGAGAACTACTTCTCTTAAATTGGACTAGATTTATACCACCTAGCCTTTATAATGCCAAAGGAAAGTCCAATTATACACCATGCCTCTTCTGAACTGCATGTATTGCTATTCTGTTTGTGTTATTTTCCTCCATCATATCAGGATTGGTAATCAGAGTCTAGGAGGGTATGGGTTAGTGTCAGGGATTCAGTATTTTGAATGGAAAATAGGAAAATGAATCCAATGTGTATGCAATTCTGTGCTACACAAAAATCTTCCCACTCTCATCAAGAACAATGCCTTGACATTACCTTTGCCCCAAGTAAGACACGATTCGAAGCGAAGAGTTAGAAAATCTGTGAATACATATATACAATGGAAAATGCTCAGGAGTTCACAACCTTGGAGGTGGTAGAGGAGTTTCCATAAGTAAGGGACAGGATAAACACTCCCCAAACATGGAGCTCTGCTGGCCTAAAGACTTCTTGGGAAACTGCCTCTGAGGTTGGACCCTTGAAATATATGTTGTTGTCAGGAGCTTTATCTTCCTTTGTAGTGAGACCATCAAAGCTTGGTCTGCATCTATGTGGCCTGGAGGACATGGTTTCTGATTTTCCAATGAACATGAGGCAGCAGTGCTGAATTCTCTCTTTGTAGGTCAACTGTGGCCACTGGGGTCTAAGTGTTTCCCCGTGTGGACTGTGAGGCCATTTGGTCATCCTCCACTTTTCCTGGTGTTTCTTGCTGCTTCTCTGGGAGTTTCCTATTTGCTTCATGAAATACAAGGAGTTCAACTGGGACACAGTGCTGGAGGGAGTTCTGTCACGTGTGCTGACTCAGGGTCCTAGGACAATGCACCAACCAGGCTTCTATCCCACAGAGCTTGCCCCCTTGACCATAGCAACCTGATTCTGAACATTGCCCGGAAACCTCTCCATAGAACAAGATGCCTTTACATATAAGGGTCTGCTGGCTGCACCGTGTCAGTCACAAGCCATGTGGAAGCCAATGGCAGATCCACATGGCCCCACCACAGATGTTTTATCACACACCTGTACACCACTGCTCTAGGCCCACTAATCAGCAGGCTCCAACTTACTGGCATCTCTGTTCTACACCATTTTCATGAAACCCAGTCAATCAAGGCACTGTCTGGTACACTCATGATCAGCAACAGGACATCCAAAGGTTCTCCAGTGCCACGTGGTCATGGGAATTTCAAAAATTTCATGGTATTTATCAAGCCATTTCTCAAGGATGAACTTGGAGGCACTGTGGGTTTCTATTCATTCATGAACCACTAAATGGTGAGGAAGCTCATTTCAATGAAAGCTCTGGAGAAACACTCAGAGGCAAGGCTTCCCAAGAGTGGCCAAAAGGTCACATCAAGTCAGGCCCATTGAGGTCTACAATGTGAGGTCCCTGTGTGTTTTGACTCTCAATTATGGCTGCCAGGTCTTTAAGAATAAAATCATGTGATATCCTGGCTGAGATTCCCAGTGCTCTGTGGAAAGCCACCCTGGGCCTAGATCTCAGTTTCCAAGGGCAACTCTCATGCGTGGCCTCCTAAAATCCCAACACAATTCATGGCAATACTTCTCTGAGTTCAGTACCAGAACTCAGTCTCTAAGGGGAATCACGCCAGAGTTCAAGCCCAGGTGGACAAAGTCATCCCTTCCAACCGCCACAGAAATGACCACAATTCCAACCAAAACGCTGCCACATGGCCCTCATCTTCTTCCATATAGACACTCATCATAACCTCTGGCTGGAGGTTTCCATGAGGGGGCAGCCCAAGACAGTGTCTAGAATAAGCTCCCCTGGCCCTCATTTGCCTAATGTCAGGGTGGCCTGTGAACCAGGAGTGATCAAATACGCCTGCCATTAATACTGCTCTGCTTCTCCAAATTGAGGACTACTGACTTTCGGGTATAGATTCTTTCTGTGAATTGGAGACATGAGAAAACCCAAGAACCTATGGGATAGCCTCTGCAGGGCTTTGAAGAACTCATTTGACCCAAAGGATCCCTATTCTCACTTGATGGAGGTCAGGAACTTTCCAGAGGAAAGTGAGAGGCTTCATCCACAATGACTGCTCTTTTTGCCATTTTGGCTTTGGATGCACACATGGGATCTTTCTTTAATCCATCAGGTGCTGAGAATCTAAGCCACAGCCTCACACAGGGCCAAGAGGCTGATTCACACACATCCCTTTGCAAAGGAATTAAGCAAAAAGCCACAGGTGATGCCCCTTCATTTCCATTTGAAAACTGTTTACTTCAGGCTTCACAAAGGGGTAGCCTGAGGCAAAGACCTTCCTGAGAGTCAGGGCAACAGAACACTAGGTAACCAAAAGGCCCAAAGCAGGGTTTCTCCACTGACACTTTACTGGTCACACTGATATCTGAGTTTTCTGAGATGCTTGCCATTCCCTTCAGTTATCCAGTACACGGCCATGTCACAGAGCTGGGAGGTGGTACATATCTTGGACACAAAACCATGAGCCAATTCTGGAGAGTGGCCAGAATTCAGGAAGAAAACAGGAACTTAGCAAGATAGTAGGTGTTGCCCATAGATAAGGCAAGCCCCAGTCCATTCATAAATTGGAAAGGATGAATGCTGGAAAGTTTTCTACTAGACAGGACGCATCCATTGATTCATTCTCTTTTCCAATGTCTACAACCAGGGATACAGTGGGATACACAGACATAGAAACACTCGCCTTGTCAAATGACTTACTAGAAACAGTACACTCCAAACCAAACAAACTGCCTTTCCTACCTATTCTCAGAACATGAGACAAAACCATAAACTCACACCCACACCCACTAAGGCACCTCCTTCCCCCAAGTAGGTCTGTGACTATCTGGAGTGTCTTCTGACTGGTGGGCCATACAATGTTCCCCCAAAATGGCCCGTCCTCTCTCAGATCTGGCCTCCTTGGCCTACTCAATGAAGTTGTCAGGAGCCACCAGTGAGCCACTCACTACCTGCTTTCTCAGAAAAGTCCCCTCTTCAGAGCTTTCCTGGCATTTGGTCATCCTCACATCAGTAGGTACCAAGAAAGACTGACTCTCTCCTTGGTAAATGCAAACAAGTCAGCCCACTGGGACTGGGACTGAAACTGGCTCTGGGTGCCTGGCTTCCTGGTTGCCAAGTTCAAAGAGTTCCATCACAAAAGAAGTGAGGTGAGGTCACTTCCTTCAGGAACTGAATGAGGTCACTGCCTTGGCAACCAAATTGTCCTAACAGTTGCTTCCAAGGGTCCTATGAGATGGAGGCTGCCCCTGCTTCCTGTGACACTTTCACAAGTTAGAATGGTATATCCTCCATAGGCACCCAGGAACAGCTTTCCACACAGGCCTGGTTTGGTCCATCTTGTCTACATTAAGAAGAGAGAGGCTCATACAGACACAACCCTTCATCCTGACCAGGTTGTTTGCCATGGAAGATGACTTTTGCTCTCTCATGTCCTTCAGAGCTGCCTACTTCTTCTCCAGGGATCATTTCTGCATGGACCTTTGAGTTCTCAGCAGGTGGAAGATCCCCTACATTCCTCTCTTGTAAGACCAACTCTGTCCCTGCTCTTCTGTAAAGTTGGATTGAGGGAACAGTGTATGGTTAGGGGTAAGAACATGTTTGATTTGGGTTAGGAATCATTCTACTGGATGAAGAATGGTACTGGGAACCTGCGATATATATAATAATGTATAGGTGAAGTATATGTATGACAACAGAAATCTAAGTAAGCTTTGAAGCCCAGAAGGGCATTGGGCCCTTGACTGGGATACTTAGCTTTGAATTACATTCTGCACAGATGTCTCAGATAAATTGATATACAATGGCATAAGACCTTGTACCTTGGATGGTTGAATGTGGAAGAGAACATCCAGTCAAAAAGGGATAGTAGGTAGGATTAGGAAGATAGTCAGTAGGTTTAGGAAGAAGAGTGAGTATAACATTTGGACCAAAAGTTCTTTAGCAGTAGGGTGTCAGTTAGAGAGTAGATGTAAATGTCAGCACATGTGAAGAGTCAGTCACAATAATGAATATGGGAAATTAGGTAGGAGAGCAGATATCAATAGATACATTGGGAAATCAGTCAAAGTATAAAGTGAGTGATAGGATTAGATATTTTCAACAGGGTTGAGGTTGAATATGTACTCTTAGGACGAAGCAACTGTGTAGTCACCAATAGGATTGACATTTGAGAGCATTAGGCCCCTGGACAAGGATGTGTTTAGTAATCCATGCTCACTTTCCATTTAGACTTTGGTACAATCATAAGTGTGAACTTTGCATTATGTGTCCAGAATATCACTGTGATCAAATGTATATGTAGATCAGGTGACATGAGTATTTCTTCCACCATTTCTGGGAGCAATATCTTGAAGACGTGTTGATTAGTATTTGGGGGCACCAATAGGTGTACCTTGTGTCTATGAATATAGAGATAATGCATGAATAGACCATACTGTGAATAAATAGTATAACTGGTTCCAATTTACATAATGGATTGAACTGATACCTGAAAATATATAGGAAATCTAATATTGATACACAATCATTCATTCCAACCAGTTATATATCTAATGGTAATATTAGGGTTCTGGTTTACCATGAAGGCTGTGTGAGATTTGCTTGAAAAGTGATTATGGAAATCGAAAATAATGTGTTTGGAAAGAAGTCTCATGAAAAGGCCAGTCCAGAAATATACAGGAGTACATGTGTTCTGAAGCAGGAAGTGATTGAAAGTGAACCAAATGCCTGTAAATTTGTGAACTTGTGGATGAAATATATATCCTATGATGTGCATCAACTGAAGAAATAGTGATGTACCAGTGTCGAAAAAAAAGAAACGTCAAAATACACATCATGTATCATAGGAATCTACTTGCATTGATGCTAAACTCGGTCAGTTACTGTAGAAATATTAGGATTTCTAAGGACCATTCACTAGGAAACAAATGTGTATTTCAGGTGGATGAATATTTCTGAGAATAATCTTTGGAAAAGATGATTATAAATCCACATACATGAACATGAATGAATTTAGGGAGTGTATAATAAGACACATATATTTCATACTTTGAAAAATCTGGAGAGAGAGACTGTGTGTGTGTGTGTGTTTGTGTATATATATATATATACATATATATATATATATATATATATATACATACATTCAAACAATACAAACACACAGAGACTTTAAAAAGTCGAAATATATATGCCAATCAAAATTCATCATGAAATATGTATCATCCACAGATCCAAAAATATTTAATTTACTGAACATGGATTTATGTATCATGTTGTTCAAGTAGAAAGCTCACCCATAGGTTGAATTTTCAGTTCCAACAGCATTTACGTTGAGTGATCTCTTGTCACAATTTGTATCTGCCATGTCAGGCCCCTCACAAGAATGTACGTGGGATACCAGGTAGGATTCTATATGTGCATCTAAAAATACATGTGCTGAATAGGCTACAGAGAAAGGGAGACAGGAATTCACATACTTGTTAACTTTACAAACACATGGAGAACTACTTCTCTTAAATTGGACTAGATTTATAACACCTAGCCTTTATAATGCCAAAGGGAAGTCCAATTATACACCATGCCTCCTCTGAACTGCATGTATTGCTATTCTGTTTGTGTTATTTTCCTCCATCATATCAGGATTGGTAATCAGAGTCTAGGAGGGTATGGGTTAGTGTCAGGGATTCAGTATTTTGAATGGAAAATAGGAAAATGAATCCAATGTGTATGCAATTCTGTGCTACACAAAAATCTTCCCACTCTCATCAAGAACAATGCCTTGACATTACCTTTGCCCCAAGTAAGACACGATTCGAAGAGAAGAGTTAGAAAATCTGTGAATACATATATACAATGGAAAATGCTCAGGAGTTCACAACCTTGGAGGTGGTAGAGGAGTTTCCATAAGGAAGGGACAGGATAAACACTCCCCAAACATGGAGCTCTGCTGGCCTAAAGACTTCTTGGGAAACAGCCTCTGAGGTTGGACCCTTGAAATATATGTTGTTGTCAGGAGCTTTATCTTCCTTTGTAGTGAGACCATCAAAGCTTGGTCTGCGTCTATGTGGCCTGGAGGACATGGTTTCTGATTTTCCAATGAACATGAGGCAGCAGTGCTGAATTCTCTCTTTGTAGGTCAACTGTGGCCACTGGGGTCTAAGGGTTTCCCCATGTGAACTGTGAGGCCATTTGGTCATCCTCCACTTTTCCTGGTGTTTCTTGCTGCTTCACTGGGAGTTTCCTATTTGCTTCATGAAATACAAGGAGTTCAACTGGGACACAGTGCTGGAGGGAGTTCTGTCACGTGTGCTGACTCAGGGTCCTAGGAGAATGCACCAACCAGGCTTCTATCCCACAGAGCTTGCCCCCTTGACCATAGCAACCTGATTCTCAACATTGCCCGGAAACCTCTCCATAGAACAAGATGCCTTTACATATAAGGGTCTGCTGGCTGCACCGTGTCAGTCACAAGCCATGTGGAAGCCAATGGCAGATCCACATGGCCCCACCACAGATGTTTTATCACACACCTGCACACCACTGCTCTAGGCCCACTAATCAGCAGGCTCCAACTTACTGGCATCTCTGTTCTACACCATTTTCATGAAACCCAGTCAATCAAGGCACTGTCTGGTACACTCATGATCAGCAACAGGACATCCAAAGGTTCTCCAGTGCCACGTGGTCATGGGAATTTCAAAAATTTCATGGTATTTATCAAGCCATTTCTCAAGGATGAACTTGGAGGCACTGTGGGTTTCTATTCATTCAGGAACCACTAAATGGTGAGGAAGCTCATTTCAATGAAAGCTCTGGAGAAACACTCAGAGGCAAGGCTTCCCAAGAGTGGCCAAAAGGTCACATCAAGCCAGGCCCATTGAGCTCTACAATGTGAGGTCCCTGTGTGTTTTGACTCTCAATTATGGCTGCCAGGTCTTTAAGAATAAAATCATGTGATATCCTGGCTGAGATTCCCAGTGCTCTGTGGAAAGCCACCCTGGGCCTAGATCTCAGTTTCCAAGGGCAACTCTCATGCGTGGCCTCCTAAAATCCCAACACAATTCATGGCAATACTTCTCTGAGTTCAGTACCAGAACTCAGTCTCTAAGGGGAATCACGCCAGAGTTCAAGCCCAGGTGGACAAAGTCATCCCTTCCAACCGCCACAGAAATGACCACAATTCCAACCAAAACACTGCCACGTGGCCCTCATCTTCTTCCATATAGACACTCATCATAACCTCTGGCTGGAGGTTTCCATGAGGGGGCAGCCCAAGACAGTGTCTAGAATAAGCTCCCTTGCCCCTCATTTGCCTAATGTCAGGGTGGCCTGTGAACCAGGAGTGATCAAATACGCCTGCCATTAATACTGCTCTGCTTCTCCAAATTGAGGAACTGACTTTCGGGTATAGATTCTTTCTGTGAATTGGAGACATGAGAAAACCCAAGAACCTATGGGATAGCCTCTGCAGGGCTTTGAAGAACTCATTTGACCCAAAGGATCCCTATTCTCACTTGATGGAGGTCAGGAACTTTCCAGAGGAAAGTGAGAGGCTTCATCCACAATGACTGCTCTTTTTGCCATTTTGGCTTTGGATGCACACATGGGATCTTTCTTTAATCCATCAGGTGCTGAGAATCTAAGCCACAGCCTCACACAGGGCCAAGAGGCTGATTCACACACATCCCTTTGCAAAGGAATTAAGCAAAAAGCCACAGGTGATGCCCCTTCATTTCCATTTGAAAACTGTTTACTTCAGGCTTCACAAAGGGGTAGCCTGAGGCAAAGACCTTCCTGAGAGTCAGGGCAACAGAACAATAGGTAAGCAAAAGGCCCAAAGCAGGGTTTCTCCACTGACACTTTACTGGTCACACTGATATCTGAGTTTTCTGAGATGCTTGCCATTCCCTTCAGTTATCCAGTACACGGCCATGTCACAGAGCTGGGAGGTGGTACATATCTTGGACACAAAACCATGAGCCAATTCTGGAGAGTGGCCAGAATTCAGGAAGAAAACAGGAACTTAGCAAGATAGTAGGTGTTGCCCATAGATAAGGCAAGCCCCAGTCCATTCATAAATTGGAAAGGATGAATGCTGGAAAGTTTTCTACTAGACAGGACGCATCCATTGATTCATTCTCTTTTCCAATGTCTACAACCAGGGATACAGTGGGATACACAGACATAGAAACACTCGCCTTGTCAAATGACTTACTAGAAACAGTACACTCCAAACCAAACAAACTGCCTTTCCTACCTATTCTCAGAACATGAGACAAAACCATAAACTCACACCCACACCCACTAAGGCACCTCCTTCCCCCAAGTAGGTCTGTGACTATCTGGAGTGTCTTCTGACTGGTGGGCCATACAATGTTCCCCCAAAATGGCACGTCCTCTCTCAGATCTGGCCTCCTTGGCCTACTCAATGAAGTTGTCAGGAGCCACCAGTGAGCCACTCACTACCTGCTTTCTCAGAAAAGTCCCCTCTTCAGAGCTTTCCTGGCATTTGGTCATCCTCACATCAGTAGGTACCAAGAAAGACTGACTCTCTCCTTGGTAAATGCAAACAAGTCAGCCCACTGGGACTGGGACTGAAACTGGCTCTGGGTGCCTGGCTTCCTGGTTGCCAAGTTCAAAGAGTTCCATCACAAAAGAAGTGAGGTGAGGTCACTTCCTTCAGGAACTGAATGAGGTCACTGCCTTGGCAACCAAATTGTCCTAACAGTTGCTTCCAAGGGTCCTATGAGATGGAGGCTGCCCCTGCTTCCTGTGACACTTTCACAAGTTAGAATGGTATATCCTCCATAGGCACCCAGGAACAGCTTTCCACACAGGCCTGGTTTGGTCCATCTTGTCTACATTAAGAAGAGAGAGGCTCATACAGACACAACCCTTCATCCTGACCAGGTTGTTTGCCATGGAAGATGACTTTTGCTCTCTCATGTCCTTCAGAGCTGCCTACTTCTTCTCCAGGGATCATTTCTGCATGGACCTTTGAGTTCTCAGCAGGTGGAAGATCCCCTACATTCCTCTCTTGTAAGACCAACTCTGTCCCTGCTCTTCTGTAAAGTTGGATTGAGGGAACAGTGTATGGTTAGGGGTAAGAACATGTTTGATTTGGGTTAGGAATCATTCTACTGGATGAAGAATGGTATTGGGAACCTGCGATATATATAATAATGTATCGGTGAAGTATATGTATGACAACAGAAATCTAAGTAAGCTTTGAAGCCCAGAAGGGCATTGGGCCCTTGACTGGGATACTTAGCTTTGAATTACATTCTGCACAGATGTCTCAGATAAATTGATATACAATGGCATAAGACCTTGTACCTTGGATGATTGAATGTGGAAGAGAACATCCAGTCAAAAAGGGATAGTAGGTAGGATTAGGAAGATAGTCAGTAGGTTTAGGAAGAAGAGTGAGTATAACATTTGGACCAAAAGTTCTTTAGCAGTAGGGTGTCAGTTAGAGAGTAGATGTAAATGTCAGCACATGTGAAGAGTCAGTCACAATAATGAATATGGGAAATTAGGTAGGAGAGCAGATATCAATAGAGACATTGGGA
Organism: Urocitellus parryii; assembly: GCF_045843805.1. NCBI lineage: Eukaryota > Metazoa > Chordata > Mammalia > Rodentia > Sciuridae > Urocitellus > Urocitellus parryii. The sequence continues at coordinate 112,924,286 of NC_135535.1, read as the reverse complement.
AATCAGTCAAAGTATAAAGTGAGTGATAGGATTAGATATTTTCAACAGGGTTGAGGTTGAATATGTACTCTTAGGACGAAGCAACTGTGTAGTCACCAATAGGATTGACATTTGAGAGCATTAGGCCCCTGGACAAGGATGTGTTTAGTAATCCATGCTCACTTTCCATTTAGACTTTGGTACAATCATAAGTGTGAACTTTGCATTATGTGTCCAGAATATCACTGTGAACAAATGTATATGTAGATCAGGTGACATGAGTATTTCTTCCACCATTTCTGGGAGCAATATCTTGAAGACGTGTTGATTAGTATTTGGGGGCACCAATAGGTGTACCTTGTGTCTATGAATATAGAGATAATGCATGAATAGACCATACTGTGAATAAATAGTATAACTGGTTCCAATTTACATAATGGATTGAACTGATACCTGAAAATATATAGGAAATCTAATATTGATACACAATCATTCATTCCAACCAGTTATATATCTAATGGTAATATTAGGGTTCTGGTTTACCATGAAGGCTGTGTGAGATTTGCTTGAAAAGTGATTATGGAAATCGAAAATAATGTGTTTGGAAAGAAGTCTCATGAAAAGGCCAGTCCAGAAATATACAGGAGTACATGTGTTCTGAAGCAGGAAGTGATTGAAAGTGAACCAAATGCCTGTAAATTTGTGAACTTGTGGATGAAATATATATCCTATGATGTGCATCAACTGAAGAAATAGTGATGTACCAGTGTCGAAAAAAAAGAAACGTCAAAATACACATCATGTATCATAGGAATCTACTTGCATTGATGCTAAACTCGGTCAGTTACTGTAGAAATATTAGGATTTCTAAGGACCATTCACTAGGAAACAAATGTGTATTTCAGGTGGATGAATATTTCTGAGAAAAATCTTTGGAAAAGATGATTATAAATCCACATACATGAACATGAATGAATTTAGGGAGTGTATAATAAGACACATATACTTCATACTTTGAAAAATCTGGAGAGAGAGACTGTGTGTGTGTGTGTGTGTTTGTATATATATATATATATATATATATATATATATATATATACATATATATATATATATACATACATTCAAACAATACAAACACACAGAGACTTTAAAAAGTCGAAATATATATGCCAATCAAAATTCATCATGAAATATGTATCATCCACTGATCCAAAAATATTTAATTTACTGAACATGGATTTATGTATCATGTTGTTCAAGTAGAAAGCTCACCCATAGGTTGAATTTTCAGTTCCAACAGCATTTACGAGGACGGATCTCTTGTCACAATTTGTATCTGCCATGTCAGCCTCCTCACAAGAATGTACGTGGGATACCAGGTAGGATTCTATATGTGCATCTAAAAATACATGTGCTGAATAGGCTACAGAGAAAGGGAGACAGGAATTCACATACTTGTTAACTTTACAAACACATGGAGAACTACTTCTCTTAAACTGGACTAGATTTATAAAACCTAGCCTTTATAATGCCAAAGGAAAGTCCAATTATACACCATGCCTCCTCTGAACTGCATGTATTGCTATTCTGTTTGTGTTATTTTCCTCCATCATATCAGGATTGGTAATCAGAGTCTAGGAGGGTATGGGTTAGTGTCAGGGATTCAGTATTTTGAATGGAAAATAGGAAAATGAATCCAATGTGTATGCAATTATGTGCTACACAAAAATCTTCCCACTCTCATCAAGAACAATGCCTTGACATTACCTTTGCCCCAAGTAAGACACGATTCGAAGAGAAGAGTTAGAAAATCTGTGAATACATATATACAATGGAAAATGCTCAGGAGTTCACAACCTTGGAGGTGGTAGAGGAGTTTCCATAAGTAAGGGACAGGATAAACACTCCCCAAACATGGAGCTCTGCTGGCCTAAAGACTTCTTGGGAAACAGCCTCTGAGGTTGGACCCTTGAAATATATGTTGTTGTCAGGAGCTTTATCTTCCTTTGTAGTGAGACCATCAAAGCTTGGTCTGCATCTATGTGGCCTGGAGGACATGGTTTCTGATTTTCCAATGAACATGAGGCAGCAGTGCTGAATTCTCTCTTTGTAGGTCAACTGTGGCCACTGGGGTCTAAGTGTTTCCCCGTGTGGACTGTGAGGCCATTTGGTCATCCTCCACTTTTCCTGGTGTTTCTTGCTGCTTCACTGGGAGTTTCCTATTTGATTCATGAAATACAAGGAGTTCAACTGGGACACAGTGCTGGAGGGAGTTCTGTCACGTGTGCTGACTCAGGGTCCTAGGAGAATGCACCAACCAGGCTTCTATCCCACAGAGCTTGCCCCCTTGACCATAGCAACCTGATTCTCAACATTGCCCGGAAACCTCTCCATAGAACAAGATGCCTTTACATATAAGGGTCTGCTGGCTGCACCGTGTCAGTCACAAGCCATGTGGAAGCCAATGGCAGATCCACATGGCCCCACCACAGATGTTTTATCACACACCTGCACACCACTGCTCTAGGCCCACTAATCAGCAGGCTCCAACTTACTGGCATCTCTGTTCTACACCATTTTCATGAAACCCAGTCAATCAAGGCACTGTCTGGTACACTCATGATCAGCAACAGGACATCCAAAGGTTCTCCAGTGCCACGTGGTCATGGGAATTTCAAAAATTTCATGGTATTTATCAAGCCATTTCTCAAGGATGAACTTGTAGGCACTGTGGGTTTCTATTCATTCAGGAACCACTAAATGGTGAGGAAGCTCATTTCAATGAAAGCTCTGGAGAAACACTCAGAGGCAAGGCTTCCCAAGAGTGGCCAAAAGGACACATCAATCCAGGCCCATTGAGGTCTACAATGTGAGGTCCCTGTGTGTTTTGACTCTCAATTATGGCTGCCAGGTCTTTAAGAATAAAATCATGTGATATCCTGGCTGAGATTCCCAGTGCTCTGTGGAAAGCCACCCTGGGCCTAGATCTCAGTTTCCAAGGGCAACTCTCATGCGTGGCCTCCTAAAATCCCAACACAATTCATGGCAATACTTCTCTGAGTTCAGTACCAGAACTCAGTCTCTAAGGGGAATCACGCCAGAGTTCAAGCCCAGGTGGACAAAGTCATCCCTTCCAACCGCCACAGAAATGACCACAATTCCAACCAAAACACTGCCACATGGCCCTCATCTTCTTCCATATAGACACTCATCATAACTTCTGGCTGGAGGTTTCCATGAGGGGGCAGCCCAAGACAGTGTCTAGAATAAGCTCCCTTGCCCCTCATTTGCCTAATGTCAGGGTGGCCTGTGAACCAGGAGTGATCAAATACGCCTGCCATTAATACTGCTCTGCTTCTCCAAATTGAGGACTACTGACTTTCGGGTATAGATTCTTTATGTGAATTGGAGACATGAGAAAACCCAAGAACCTATGGGATAGCCTCTGCAGGGCTTTGAAGAACTCATTTGACCCAAAGGATCCCTATTCTCACTTGATGGAGGTCAGGAACTTTCCAGAGGAAAGTGAGAGGCTTCATCCACAATGACTGCACTTTTTGCCATTTTGGCTTTGGATGCACACATGGGATCTTTCTTTAATCCATCAGGTGCTGAGAATCTAAGCCACAGCCTCACACAGGGCCAAGAGGCTGATTCACACACATCCCTTTGCAAAGGAATTAAGCAAAAAGCCACAGGTGATGCCCCTTCATTTCCATTTGAAAACTGTTTACTTCAGGCTTCACAAAGTGGTAGCCTGAGGCAAAGACCTTCCTGACATTCAGGGCAACAGAACAATAGGTAAGCAAAAGGCCCAAAGCAGGGTTTCTCCACTGACACTTTACTGGTCACACTGATATCTGAGTTTTCTGAGATGCTTGCCATTCCCTTCAGTTATCCAGTACACGGCCATGTCACAGAGCTGGGAGGTGGTACATATCTTGGACACAAAACCATGAGCCAATTCTGGAGAGTGGCCAGAATTCAGGAAGAAAACAGGAACTTAGCAAGATAGTAGGTGTTGCCCATAGATAAGGCAAGCCCCAGTCCATTCATAAATTGGAAAGGATGAATGCTGGAAAGTTTTCTACTAGACAGGACGCATCCATCGATTCATTCTCTTTTCCAATGTCTACAACCAGGGATACAGTGGGATACACAGACATAGAAACACTCGCCTTGTCAAATGACTTACTAAAAACAGTCCACTCCAAACCAAACAAACTGCCTTTCCTACCTATTCTCAGAACATGAGACAAAACCATAAACTCACACCCACACCCACTAAGGCACCTCCTTCCCCCAAGTAGGTCTGTGACTATCTGGAGTGTCTTCTGACTGGTGGGCCATACAATGTTCCCCCAAAATGGCCCGTCCTCTCTCAGATCTGGCCTCCTTGGCCTACTCAATGAACTTGTCAGGAGCCACCAGTGAGCCACTCACTACCTGCTTTCTCAGAAAAGTCCCCTCTTCAGAGCTTTCCTGGCATTTGGTCATCCTCACATCAGTAGGTACCAAGAAAGACTGACTCTCTCCTTGGTAAATGCAAACAAGTCAGCCCACTGGGACTGGGACTGAAACTGGCTCTGGGTGCCTGGCTTCCTGGTTGCCAAGTTCAAAGAGTTCCATCACAAAAGAAGTGAGGTGAGGTCACTTCCTTCAGGAACTGAATGAGGTCACTGCCTTGGCAACCAAATTGTCCTAACAGTTGCTTCCAAGGGTCCTATGAGATGGAGGCTGCCCCTGCTTCCTGTGACACTTTCACAAGTTAGAATGGTATATCCTCCATAGGCACCCAGGAACAGCTTTCCACACAGGCCTGGTTTGGTCCATCTTGTCTACATTAAGAAGAGAGAGGCTCATACAGACACAACCCTTCATCCTGACCAGGTTGTTTGCCATGGAAGATGACTTTTGCTCTCTCATGTCCTTCAGAGCTGCCTACTTCTTCTCCAGGGATCATTTCTGCATGGACCTTTGAGTTCTCAGCAGGTGGAAGATCCCCTACATTCCTCTCTTGTAAGACCAACTCTGTCCCTGCTCTTCTGTAAAGTTGGATTGAGGGAACAGTGTATGGTTAGGGGTAAGAACATGTTTGATTTGGGTTAGGAATCATTCTACTGGATGAAGAATGGTATTGGGAACCTGCGATATATATAATAATGTATAGGTGAAGTATATGTATGACAACAGAAATCTAAGTAAGCTTTGAAGCCCAGAAGGGCATTGGGCCCTTGACTGGGATACTTAGCTTTGAATTACATTCTGCACAGATGTCTCAGATAAATTGATATACAATGGCATAAGACCTTGTACCTTGGATGATTGAATGTGGAAGAGAACATCCAGTCAAAAAGGGATAGTAGGTAGGATTAGGAAGATAGTCAGTAGGTTTAGGAAGAAGAGTGAGTATAACATTTGGACCAAAAGTTCTTTAGCAGTAGGGTGTCAGTTAGAGAGTAGATGTAAATGTCAGCACATGTGAAGAGTCAGTCACAATAATGAATATGGGAAATTAGGTAGGAGAGCAGATATCAATAGAGACATTGGGAAATCAGTCAAAGTATAAAGTGAGTGATAGGATTAGATATTTTCAACAGGGTTGAGGTTGAATATGTACTCTTAGGACGAAGCAACTGTGTAGTCACCAATAGGATTGACATTTGAGAGCATTATGCCCCTGGACAAGGATGTGTTTAGTAATCCATGCTCACTTTCCATTTAGACTTTGGTACAATCATAAGTGTGAACTTTGCATTATGTGTCCAGAATATCACTGTGATCAAATGTATATGTAGATCAGGTGACATGAGTATTTCTTCCACCATTTCTGGGAGCAATATCTTGAAGACGTGTTGATTAGTATTTGGGGGCACCAATAGGTGTACCTTGTGTCTATGAATACAGAGATAATGCATGAATAGACCATACTGTGAATAAATAGTATAACTGGTTCCAATTTACATAATGGATTGAACTGATACCTGAAAATATATAGGAAATCTAATATTGATACACAATCATTCATTCCAACCAGTTATATATCTAATGGTAATATTAGGGTTCTGGTTTACCATGAAGGCTGTGTGAGATTTGATTGAAAAGTGATTATGGAAATCGAAAATAATGTGTTTGGAAAGAAGTCTCATGAAAAGGCCAGTCCAGAAATATACAGGAGCACATGTGTTCTGAAGCAGGAAGTGATTGAAAGTGAACCAAATGCCTGTAAATTTGTGAACTTGTGGATGAAATATATATCCTATGATGTGCATCAACTGAAGAAATAGTGATGTACCAGTGTCGAAAAAAAAGAAACGTCAAAATACACATCATGTATCATAGGAATCTACTTGCATTGATGCTAAACTCGGTCAGTTACTGTAGAAATATTAGGATTTCTAAGGACCATTCACTAGGAAACAAATGTGTATTTCAGGTGGATGAATATTTCTGAGAATAATCTTTGGAAAAGATGATTATAAATCCACATACATGAACATGAATGAATTTAGGGAGTGTATAATAAGACACATATACTTCATACTTTGAAAAATCTGGAGAGAGAGACTGTGTGTGTGTGTGTGTTTGTGTATATATATATATACATATATATATATATACATACATTCAAACAATACAAACACACAGAGACTTTAAAAAGTCGAAATATATATGCCAATCAAAATTCATCATGAAATATGTATCATCCACAGATCCAAAAATATTTAATTTACTGAACATGGATTTATGTATCATGTTGTTCAAGTAGAAAGCTCACCCATAGGTTGAATTTTCAGTTCCAACAGCATTTACGTTGAGTGATCTCTTTTCACAATTTGTATCTGCCATGTCAGCCCCCTCACAAGAATGTACGTGGGATACCAGGTAGGATTCTATATGTGCATGTAAAAATACATGTGCTGAATAGGCTACAGAGAAAGGGAGACAGGAATTCACATACTTGTTAACTTTACAAACACATGGAGAACTACTTCTCTTAAATTGGACTAGATTTATAACACCTAGCCTTTATAATGCCAAAGGGAAGTCCAATTATACACCATGCCTCCTCTGAACTGCATGTATTGCTATTCTGTTTGTGTTATTTTCCTCCATCATATCAGGATTGGTAATCAGAGTCTAGGAGGGTATGGGTTAGTGTCAGGGATTCAGTATTTTGAATGGAAAATAGGAAAATGAATCCAATGTGTATGCAATTCTGTGCTACACAAAAATCTTCCCACTCTCATCAAGAACAATGCCTTGACATTACCTTTGCCCCAAGTAAGACACGATTCGAAGAGAAGAGTTAGAAAATCTGTGAATACATATATACAATGGAAAATGCTCAGGAGTTCACAACCTTGGAGGTGGTAGAGGAGTTTCCATAAGGAAGGGACAGGATAAACACTCCCCAAACATGGAGCTCTGCTGGCCTAAAGACTTCTTGGGAAACTGCCTCTGAGGTTGGACCCTTGAAATATATGTTGTTGTCAGGAGCTTTATCTTCCTTTGTAGTGAGACCATCAAAGCTTGGTCTGCGTCTATGTGGCCTGGAGGACATGGTTTCTGATTTTCCAATGAACATGAGGCAGCAGTGCTGAATTCTCTCTTTGTAGGTCAACTGTGGCCACTGGGGTCTAAGGGTTTCCCCGTGTGAACTGTGAGGCCATTTGGTCATCCTCCACTTTTCCTGGTGTTTCTTGCTGCTTCACTGGGAGTTTCCTATTTGCTTCATGAAATACAAGGAGTTCAACTGGGACACAGTGCTGGAGGGAGTTCTGTCACGTGTGCTGACTCAGTGTCCTAGGAGAATGCACCAACCAGGCTTCTATCCCACAGAGCTTGCCCCCTTGACCATAGCAACCTGATTCTGAACATTGCCCGGAAACCTCTCCATAGAACAAGATGCCTTTACATATAAGGGTCTGCTGGCTGCACTGTGTCAGTCACAAGCCATGTGGAAGCCAATGGCAGATCCACATGGCCCCACCACAGATGTTTTATCACACACCTGCACACCACTGCTCTAGGCCCACTAATCAGCAGGCTCCAACTTACTGGCATCTCTGTTCTACACCATTTTCATGAAACCCAGTCAATCAAGGCACTGTCTGGTACACTCATGATCAGCAACAGGACATCCAAAGGTTCTCCAGTGCCACGTGGTCATGGGAATTTCAAAAATTTCATGGTATTTATCAAGCCATTTCTCAAGGATGAACTTGGAGGCACTGTGGGTTTCTATTCATTCAGGAACCACTAAATGGTGAGGAAGCTCATTTCAATGAAAGCTCTGGAGAAACACTCAGAGGCAAGGCTTCCCAAGAGTGGCCAAAAGGTCACATCAAGCCAGGCCCATTGAGCTCTACAATGTGAGGTCCCTGTGTGTTTTGACTCTCAATTATGGCTGCCAGGTCTTTAAGAATAAAATCATGTGATATCCTGGCTGAGATTCCCAGTGCTCTGTGGAAAGCCACCCTGGGCCTAGATCTCAGTTTCCAAGGGCAACTCTCATGCGTGGCCTCCTAAAATCCCAACACAATTCATGGCAATACTTCTCTGAGTTCAGTACCAGAACTCAGTCTCTAAGGGGAATCACGCCAGAGTTCAAGCCCAGGTGGACAAAGTCATCCCTTCCAACCGCCACAGAAATGACCACAATTCCAACCAAAACACTGCCACGTGGCCCTCATCTTCTTCCATATAGACACTCATCATAACCTCTGGCTGGAGGTTTCCATGAGGGGGCAGCCCAAGACAGTGTCTAGAATAAGCTCCCTTGCCCCTCATTTGCCTAATGTCAGGGTGGCCTGTGAACCAGGAGTGATCAAATACGCCTGCCATTAATACTGCTCTGCTTCTCCAAATTGAGGACTACTGACTTTCGGGTATAGATTCTTTCTGTGAATTGGAGACATGAGAAAACCCAAGAACCTATGGGATAGCCTCTGCAGGGCTTTGAAGAACTCATTTGACCCAAAGGATCCCTATTCTCACTTGATGGAGGTCAGGAACTTTCCAGAGGAAAGTGAGAGGCTTCATCCACAATGACTGCTCTTTTTGCCATTTTGGCTTTGGATGCACACATGGGATCTTTCTTTAATCCATCAGGTGCTGAGAATCTAAGCCACAGCCTCACACAGGGCCAAGAGGCTGATTCACACACATCCCTTTGCAAAGGAATTAAGCAAAAAGCCACAGGTGATGCCCCTTCATTTCCATTTGAAAACTGTTGACTTCAGGCTTCACAAAGGGGTAGCCTGAGGCAAAGACCTTCCTGAGAGTCAGGGCAACAGAACAATAGGTAAGCAAAAGGCCCAAAGCAGGGTTTCTCCACTGACACTTTACTGGTCACACTGATATCTGAGTTTTCTGAGATGCTTGCCATTCCCTTCAGTTATCCAGTACATGGCCATGTCACAGAGCTGGGAGGTGGTACATATCTTGGACACAAAACCATGAGCCAATTCTGGAGAGTGGCCAGAATTCAGGAAGAAAACAGGAACTTAGCAAGATAGTAGGTGTTGCCCATAGATAAGGCAAGCCCCAGTCCATTCATAAATTGGAAAGGATGAATGCTGGAAAGTTTTCTACTAGACAGGACGCATCCATTGATTCATTCTCTTTTCCAATGTCTACAACCAGGGATACAGTGGGATACACAGACATAGAAACACTCGCCTTGTCAAATGACTTACTAGAAACAGTCCACTCCAAACCAAACAAACTGCCTTTCCTACCTATTCTCAGAACATGAGACAAAACCATAAACTCACACCCACACCCACTAAGGCACCTCCTTCCCCCAAGTAGGTCTGTGACTATCTGGAGTGTCTTCTGACTGGTGGGCCATACAATGTTCCCCCAAAATGGCCCGTCCTCTCTCAGATCTGGCCTCCTTGGCCTACTCAATGAACTTGTCAGGAGCCACCAGTGAGCCACTCACTACCTGCTTTCTCAGAAAAGTCCCCTCTTCAGAGCTTTCCTGGCATTTGGTCATCCTCACATCAGTAGGTACCAAGAAAGACTGACTCTCTCCTTGGTAAATGCAAACAAGTCAGCCCACTGGGACTGGGACTGAAACTGGCTCTGGGTGCCTGGCTTCCTGGTTGCCAAGTTCAAAGAGTTCCATCACAAAAGAAGTGAGGTGAGGTCACTTCCTTCAGGAACTGAATGAGGTCACTGCCTTGGCAACCAAATTGTCCTAACAGTTGCTTCCAAGGGTCCTATGAGATGGAGGCTGCCCCTGCTTCCTGTGACACTTTCACAAGTTAGAATGGTATATCCTCCATAGGCACCCAGGAACAGCTTTCCACACAGGCCTGGTTTGGTCCATCTTGTCTACATTAAGAAGAGAGAGGCTCATACAGACACAACCCTTCATCCTGACCAGGTTGTTTGCCATGGAAGATGACTTTTGCTCTCTCATGTCCTTCAGAGCTGCCTACTTCTTCTCCAGGGATCATTTCTGCATGGACCTTTGAGTTCTCAGCAGGTGGAAGATGCCCTACATTCCTCTCTTGTAAGACCAACTCTGTCCCTGCTCTTCTGTAAAGTTGGATTGAGGGAACAGTGTATGGTTAGGGGTAAGAACATGTTTGATTTGGGTTAGGAATCATTCTACTGGATGAAGAATGGTATTGGGAACCTGCGATATATATAATAATGTATAGGTGAAGTATATGTATGACAACAGAAATCTAAGTAAGCTTTGAAGCCCAGAAGGGCATTGGGCCCTTGACTGGGATACTTAGCTTTGAATTACATTCTGCACAGATGTCTCAGATAAATTGATATACAATGGCATAAGACCTTGTACCTTGGATGATTGAATGTGGAAGAGAACATCCAGTCAAAAAGGGATAGTAGGTAGGATTAGGAAGATAGTCAGTAGGTTTAGGAAGAAGAGTGAGTATACCATTTGGACCAAAAGTTCTTTAGCAGTAGGGTGTCAGTTAGAGAGTAGATGTAAATGTCAGCACATGTGAAGAGTCAGTCACAATAATGAATATGGGAAATTAGGTAGGAGAGCAGATATCAATAGAGACATTGGGAAATCAGTCAAAGTATAAAGTGAGTGATAGGATTAGATATTTTCAACAGGGTTGAGGTTGAATATGTACTCTTAGGACGAAGCAACTGTGTAGTCACCAATAGGATTGACATTTGAGAGCATTAGGCCCCTGGACAAGGATGTGTTTAGTAATCCATGCTCACTTTCCATTTAGACTTTGGTACAATCATAAGTGTGAACTTTGCATTATGTGTCCAGAATATCAGTGTGATCAAATGTATATGTAGATCAGGTGACATGAGTATTTCTTCCACCATTTCTGGGAGCAATATCTTGAAGACGTGTTGATTAGTATTTGGGGGCACCAATAGGTGTACCTTGTGTCTATGAATATAGAGATAATGCATGAATAGACCATACTGTGAATAAATAGCATAACTGGTTCCAATTTACATAATGGATTGAACTGATACCTGAAAATATATAGGAAATCTAATATTGATACACAATCATTCATTCCAACCAGTTATATATCTAATGGTAATATTAGGGTTCTGGTTTACCATGAAGGCTGTGTGAGATTTGCTTGAAAAGTGATTATGGAAATTGAAAATAATGTGTTTGGAAAGATGTCTCATGAAAAGGCCAGTCCAGAAATATACAGGAGTACATGTGTTCTGAAGCAGGAAGTGATTGAAAGTGAACCAAATGCCTGTAAATTTGTGAACTTGTGGATGAAATATATATCCTATGATGTGCATCAACTGAAGAAATAGTGATGTACCAGTGTCGAAAAAAAAGAAACGTCAAAATACACATCATGTATCATAGGAATCTACTTGCATTGATGCTAAACTCGGTCAGTTACTGTAGAAATATTAGGATTTCTAAGGACCATTCACTAGGAAACAAATGTGTATTTCAGGTGGATGAATATTTCTGAGAATAATCTTTGGAAAAGATGATTATAAATCCACATACATGAACATGAATGAATTTAGGGAGTGTATAATAAGACACATATATTTCATACTTTGAAAAATCTGGAGAGAGAGACTGTGTGTGTGTGTGTGTGTTTGTGTATATATATATATATATATATATATATATATATATATATATACATACATTCAAACAATACAAACACACAGAGACTTTAAAAAGTCGAAATATATATGCCAATCAAAATTCATCATGAAATATGTATCATCCACAGATCCAAAAATATTTAATTTACTGAACATGGATTTATGTATCATGTTGTTCAAGTAGAAAGCTCACCCATAGGTTGAATTTTCAGTTCCAACAGCATTTACGAGGAGTGATCTCTTTTCACAATTTGTATCTGCCATGTCAGCCCCCTCACAAAAATGTACGTGGGATACCAGGTAGGATTCTATATGTGCATGTAAAAATACATGTGCTGAATAGGCTACAGAGAAAGGGAGACAGGAATTCACATACTTGTTAACTTTACAAACACATGGAGAACTACTTCTCTTAAATTGGACTAGATTTATAACACCTAGCCTTTATAATGCCAAAGGGAAGTCCAATTATACACCATGCCTCCTCTGAACTGCATGTATTGCTATTCTGTTTGTGTTATTTTCCTCCATCATATCAGGATTGGTAATCAGAGTCTAGGAGGGTATGGGTTAGTGTCAGGGATTCAGTATTTTGAATGGAAAATAGGAAAATGAATCCAATGTGTATGCAATTCTGTGCTACACAAAAATCTTCCCACTCTCATCAAGAACAATGCCTTGACATTACCTTTGCCCCAAGTAAGACACGATTCGAAGAGAAGAGTTAGAAAATCTGTGAATACATATATACAATGGAAAATGCTCAGGAGTTCACAACCTTGGAGGTGGTAGAGGAGTTTCCATAAGGAAGGGACAGGATAAACACTCCCCAAACATGGAGCTCTGCTGGCCTAAAGACTTCTTGGGAAACTGCCTCTGAGGTTGGACCCTTGAAATATATGTTGTTGTCAGGAGCTTTATCTTCCTTTGTAGTGAGACCATCAAAGCTTGGTCTGCGTCTATGTGGCCTGGAGGACATGGTTTCTGATTTTCCAATGAACATGAGGCAGCAGTGCTGAATTCTCTCTTTGTAGGTCAACTGTGGCCACTGGGGTCTAAGGGTTTCCCCGTGTGAACTGTGAGGCCATTTGGTCATCCTCCACTTTTCCTGGTGTTTCTTGCTGCTTCACTGGGAGTTTCCTATTTGCTTCATGAAATACAAGGAGTTCAACTGGGACACAGTGCTGGAGGGAGTTCTGTCACGTGTGCTGACTCAGTGTCCTAGGAGAATGCACCAACCAGGCTTCTATCCCACAGAGCTTGCCCCCTTGACCATAGCAACCTGATTCTGAACATTGCCCGGAAACCTCTCCATAGAACAAGATGCCTTTACATATAAGGGTCTGCTGGCTGCACTGTGTCAGTCACAAGCCATGTGGAAGCCAATGGCAGATCCACATGGCCCCACCACAGATGTTTTATCACACACCTGCACACCACTGCTCTAGGCCCACTAATCAGCAGGCTCCAACTTACTGGCATCTCTGTTCTACACCATTTTCATGAAACCCAGTCAATCAAGGCACTGTCTGGTACACTCATGATCGGCAACAGGACATCCAAAGGTTCTCCAGTGCCACGTGGTCATGGGAATTTCAAAAATTTCATGGTATTTATCAAGCCATTTCTCAAGGATGAACTTGGAGGCACTGTGGGTTTCTATTCATTCAGGAACCACTAAATGGTGAGGAAGCTCATTTCAATGAAAGCTCTGGAGAAACACTCAGAGGCAAGGCTTCCCAAGAGTGGCCAAAAGGTCACATCAAGCCAGGCCCATTGAGCTCTACAATGTGAGGTCCCTGTGTGTTTTGACTCTCAATTATGGCTGCCAGGTCTTTAAGAATAAAATCATGTGATATCCTGGCTGAGATTCCCAGTGCTCTGTGGAAAGCCACCCTGGGCCTAGATCTCAGTTTCCAAGGGCAACTCTCATGCGTGGCCTCCTAAAATCCCAACACAATTCATGGCAATACTTCTCTGAGTTCAGTACCAGAACTCAGTCTCTAAGGGGAATCACGCCAGAGTTCAAGCCCAGGTGGACAAAGTCATCCCTTCCAACCGCCACAGAAATGACCACAATTCCAACCAAAACACTGCCACGTGGCCCTCATCTTCTTCCATATAGACACTCATCATAACCTCTGGCTGGAGGTTTCCATGAGGGGGCAGCCCAAGACAGTGTCTAGAATAAGCTCCCTTGCCCCTCATTTGCCTAATGTCAGGGTGGCCTGTGAACCAGGAGTGATCAAATACGCCTGCCATTAATACTGCTCTGCTTCTCCAAATTGAGGACTACTGACTTTCGGGTATAGATTCTTTCTGTGAATTGGAGACATGAGAAAACCCAAGAACCTATGGGATAGCCTCTGCAGGGCTTTGAAGAACTCATTTGACCCAAAGGATCCCTATTCTCACTTGATGGAGGTCAGGAACTTTCCAGAGGAAAGTGAGAGGCTTCATCCACAATGACTGCTCTTTTTGCCATTTTGGCTTTGGATGCACACATGGGATCTTTCTTTAATCCATCAGGTGCTGAGAATCTAAGCCACAGCCTCACACAGGGCCAAGAGGCTGATTCACACACATCCCTTTGCAAAGGAATTAAGCAAAAAGCCACAGGTGATGCCCCTTCATTTCCATATGAAAACTGTTGACTTCAGGCTTCACAAAGGGGTAGCCTGAGGCAAAGACCTTCCTGAGAGTCAGGGCAACAGAACAATAGGTAAGCAAAAGGCCCAAAGCAGGGTTTCTCCACTGACACTTTACTGGTCACACTGATATCTGAGTTTTCTGAGATGCTTGCCATTCCCTTCAGTTATCCAGTACATGGCCATGTCACAGAGCTGGGAGGTGGTACATATCTTGGACACAAAACCATGAGCCAATTCTGGAGAGTGGCCAGAATTCAGGAAGAAAACAGGAACTTAGCAAGATAGTAGGTGTTGCCCATAGATAAGGCAAGCCCCAGTCCATTCATAAATTGGAAAGGATGAATGCTGGAAAGTTTTCTACTAGACAGGACGCATCCATTGATTCATTCTCTTTTCCAATGTCTACAACCAGGGATACAGTGGGATACACAGACATAGAAACACTCGCCTTGTCAAATGACTTACTAGAAACAGTCCACTCCAAACCAAACAAACTGCCTTTCCTACCTATTCTCAGAACATGAGACAAAACCATAAACTCACACCCACACCCACTAAGGCACCTCCTTCCCCCAAGTAGGTCTGTGACTATCTGGAGTGTCTTCTGACTGGTGGGCCATACAATGTTCCCCCAAAATGGCCCGTCCTCTCTCAGATCTGGCCTCCTTGGCCTACTCAATGAAGTTGTCAGGAGCCACCAGTGAGCCACTCACTACCTGCTTTCTCAGAAAAGTCCCCTCTTCAGAGCTTTCCTGGCATTTGGTCATCCTCACATCAGTAGGTACCAAGAAAGACTGACTCTCTCCTTGGTAAATGCAAACAAGTCAGCCCACTGGGACTGGGACTGAAACTGGCTCTGGGTGCCTGGCTTCCTGGTTGCCAAGTTCAAAGAGTTCCATCACAAAAGAAGTGAGGTGAGGTCACTTCCTTCAGGAACTGAATGAGGTCACTGCCTTGGCAACCAAATTGTCCTAACAGTTGCTTCCAAGGGTCCTATGAGATGGAGGCTGCCCCTGCTTCCTGTGACACTTTCACAAGTTAGAATGGTATATCCTCCATAGGCACCCAGGAACAGCTTTCCACACAGGCCTGGTTTGGTCCATCTTGTCTACATTAAGAAGAGAGAGGCTCATACAGACACAACCCTTCATCCTGACCAGGTTGTTTGCCATGGAAGATGACTTTTGCTCTCTCATGTCCTTCAGAGCTGCCTACTTCTTCTCCAGGGATCATTTCTGCATGGACCTTTGAGTTCTCAGCAGGTGGAAGATCCCCTACATTCCTCTCTTGTAAGACCAACTCTGTCCCTGCTCTTCTGTAAAGTTGGATTGAGGGAACAGTGTATGGTTAGGGGTAAGAACATGTTTGATTTGGGTTAGGAATCATTCTACTGGATGAAGAATGGTATTGGGAACCTGCGATATATATAATAATGTATAGGTGAAGTATATGTATGACAACAGAAATCTAAGTAAGCTTTGAAGCCCAGAAGGGCATTGGGCCCTTGACTGGGATACTTAGCTTTGAATTACATTCTGCACAGATGTCTCAGATAAATTGATATACAATGGCATAAGACCTTGTACCTTGGATGATTGAATGTGGAAGAGAACATCCAGTCAAAAAGGGATAGTAGGTAGGATTAGGAAGATAGTCAGTAGGTTTAGGAAGAAGAGTGAGTATAACATTTGGACCAAAAGTTCTTTAGCAGTAGGGTGTCAGTTAGAGAGTAGATGTAAATGTCAGCACATGTGAAGAGTCAGTCACAATAATGAATATGGGAAATTAGGTAGGAGAGCAGATATCAATAGAGACATTGGGAAATCAGTCAAAGTATAAAGTGAGTGATAGGATTAGATATTTTCAACAGGGTTGAGGTTGAATATGTACTCTTAGGACGAAGCAACTGTGTAGTCACCAATAGGATTGACATTTGAGAGCATTAGGCCCCTGGACAAGGATGTGTTTAGTAATCCATGCTCACTTTCCATTTAGACTTTGGTACAATCATAAGTGTGAACTTTGCATTATGTGTCCAGAATATCAGTGTGATCAAATGTATATGTAGATCAGGTGACATGAGTATTTCTTCCACCATTTCTGGGAGCAATATCTTGAAGACGTGTTGATTAGTATTTGGGGGCACCAATAGGTGTACCTTGTGTCTATGAATATAGAGATAATGCATGAATAGACCATACTGTGAATAAATAGCATAACTGGTTCCAATTTACATAATGGATTGAACTGATACCTGAAAATATATAGGAAATCTAATATTGATACACAATCATTCATTCCAACCAGTTATATATCTAATGGTAATATTAGGGTTCTGGTTTACCATGAAGGCTGTGTGAGATTTGCTTGAAAAGTGATTATGGAAATTGAAAATAATGTGTTTGGAAAGAAGTCTCATGAAAAGGCCAGTCCAGAAATATACAGGAGTACATGTGTTCTGAAGCAGGAAGTGATTGAAAGTGAACCAAATGCCTGTAAATTTGTGAACTTGTGGATGAAATATATATCCTATGATGTGCATCAACTGAAGAAATAGTGATGTACCAGTGTCGAAAAAAAAGAAACGTCAAAATACACATCATGTATCATAGGAATCTACTTGCATTGATGCTAAACTCGGTCAGTTACTGTAGAAATATTAGGATTTCTAAGGACCATTCACTAGGAAACAAATGTGTATTTCAGGTGGATGAATATTTCTGAGAATAATCTTTGGAAAAGATGATTATAAATCCACATACATGAACATGAATGAATTTAGGGAGTGTATAATAAGACACATATATTTCATACTTTGAAAAATCTGGAGAGAGAGACTGTGTGTGTGTGTGTGTGTTTGTGTATATATATATATATATATATATATATATATATATATATACATACATTCAAACAATACAAACACACAGAGACTTTAAAAAGTCGAAATATATATGCCAATCAAAATTCATCATGAAATATGTATCATCCACAGATCCAAAAATATTTAATTTACTGAACATGGATTTATGTATCATGTTGTTCAAGTAGAAAGCTCACCCATAGGTTGAATTTTCAGTTCCAACAGCATTTACGAGGAGTGATCTCTTGTCACAATTTGTATCTGCCATGTCAGCCTCCTCACAAGAATGTACGTGGGATACCAGGTAGGATTCTATATGTGCATGTAAAAATACATGTGCTGAATAGGCTACAGAGAAAGGGAGACAGGAATTCACATACTTGTTAACTTTACAAACACATGGAGAACTACTTCTCTTAAATTGGACTAGATTTATACCACCTAGCCTTTATAATGCCAAAGGAAAGTCCAATTATACACCATGCCTCCTCTGAACTGCATGCATTGCTATTCTGTTTGTGTTATTTTCCTCCATCATATCAGGATTGGTAATCAGAGTCTAGGAGGGTATGGGTTAGTGTCAGGGATTCAGTATTTTGAATGGAAAATAGGAAAATGAATCCAATGTGTATGCAATTCTGTGCTACACAAAAATCTTCCCACTCTCATCAAGAACAATGCCTTGACATTACCTTTGCCCCAAGTAAGACACGATTCGAAGAGAAGAGTTAGAAAATCTGTGAATACATATATACAATGGAAAATGCTCAGGAGTTCACAACCTTGGAGGTGGTAGAGGAGTTTCCATAAGGAAGGGACAGGATAAACACTCCCCAAACATGGAGCTCTGCTGGCCTAAAGACTTCTTGGGAAACTGCCTCTGAGGTTGGACCCTTGAAATATATGTTGTTGTCAGGAGCTTTATCTTCCTTTGTAGTGAGACCATCAAAGCTTGGTCTGCGTCTATGTGGCCTGGAGGACATGGTTTCTGATTTTCCAATGAACATGAGGCAGCAGTGCTGAATTCTCTCTTTGTAGGTCAACTGTGGCCACTGATGTCTAAGTGTTTCCCCGTGTGGACTGTGAGGCCATTTGGTCATCCTCCACTTTTCCTGGTGTTTCTTGCTGCTTCACTGGGAGTTTCCTATTTGCTTCATGAAATACAAGGAGTTCAACTGGGACACAGTGCTGGAGGGAGTTCTGTCACGTGTGCTGACTCAGGGTCCTAGGAGAATGCACCAACCAGGCTTCTATCCCACAGAGCTTGCCCCCGTGACCATAGCAACCTGATTCTGAACATTGCCCGGAAACCTCTCCATAGAACAAGATGCCTTTACATATAAGGGTCTGCTGGCTGCACCGTGTCAGTCACAAGCCATGTGGAAGCCAATGGCAGATCCACATGGCCCCACCACAGATGTTTTATCACACACCTGCACACCACTGCTCTAGGCCCACTAATCAGCAGGCTCCAACTTACTGGCATCTCTGTTCTACACCATTTTCATGAAACCCAGTCAATCAAGGCACTGTCTGGTACACTCATGATCAGCAACAGGACATCCAAAGGTTCTCCAGTGCCACGTGGTCATGGGAATTTCAAAAATTTCATGGTATTTATCAAGCCATTTCTCAAGGATGAACTTGGAGGCACTGTGGGTTTCTATTCATTCAGGAACCACTAAATGGTGAGGAAGCTCATTTCAATGAAAGCTCTGGAGAAACACTCAGAGGCAAGGCTTCCCAAGAGTGGCCAAAAGGTCACATCAAGCCAGGCCCATTGAGGTCTACAATGTGAGGTCCCTGTGTGTTTTGACTCTCAATTATGGCTGCCAGGTCTTTAAGAATAAAATCATGTGATATCCTGGCTGAGATTCCCAGTGCTCTGTGGAAAGCCACCCTGGGCATAGATCTCAGTTTCCAAGGGCAACTCTCATGCGTGGCCTCCTAAAATCCCAGCACAATTCATGGCAATACTTCTCTGAGTTCAGTACCAGAACTCAGTCTCTAAGGGGAATCACGCCAGAGTTCAAGCCCAGGTGGACAAAGTCATCCCTTCCAACCGCCACAGAAATGACCACAATTCCAAACAAAACACTGCCACGTGGCCCTCATCTTCTTCCATATAGACACTCATCATAACCTCTGGCTGGAGGTTTCCATGAGGGGGCAGCCCAAGACAGTGTCTAGAATAAGCTCCCTTGCCCCTCATTTGCCTAATGTCAGGGAGGCCTGTAAACCAGGAGTGATCAAATACGCCTGCCATTAATACTGCTCTGCTTCTCCAAATTGAGGACTACTGACTTTCGGGTATAGATTCTTTCTGTGAATTGGAGACATGAGAAAACCCAAGAACCTATGGGATAGCCTCTGCAGGGCTTTGAAGAACTCATTTGACCCAAAGGATCCCTATTCTCACTTGATGGAGGTCAGGAACTTTCCAGAGGAAAGTGAGAGGCTTCATCCACAATGACTGCTCTTTTTGCCATTTTGGCTTTGGATGCACACATGGGATCTTTCTTTAATCCATCAGGTGCTGAGAATCTAAGCCACAGCCTCACACAGGGCCAAGAGGCTGATTCACACACATCCCTTTGCAAAGGAATTAAGCAAAAAGCCACAGGTGATGCCCCTTCATTTCCATTTGAAAACTGTTGACTTCAGGCTTCACAAAGGGGTAGCCTGAGGCAAAGACCTTCCTGAGAGTCAGGGCAACAGAACAATAGGTAAGCAAAAGGCCCAAAGCAGGGTTTCTCCACTGACACTTTACTGGTCACACTGATATCTGAGTTTTCTGAGATGCTTGCCATTCCCTTCAGTTATCCAGTACATGGCCATGTCACAGAGCTGGGAGGTGGTACATATCTTGGACACAAAACCATGAGCCAATTCTGGAGAGTGGCCAGAATTCAGGAAGAAAACAGGAACTTAGCAAGATAGTAGGTGTTGCCCATAGATAAGGCAAGCCCCAGTCCATTCATAAATTGGAAAGGATGAATGCTGGAAAGTTTTCTACTAGACAGGACGCATCCATTGATTCATTCTCTTTTCCAATGTCTACAACCAGGGATACAGTGGGATACACAGACATAGAAACACTCGCCTTGTCAAATGACTTACTAGAAACAGTCCACTCCAAACCAAACAAACTGCCTTTCCTACCTATTCTCAGAACATGAGACAAAACCATAAACTCACACCCACACCCACTAAGGCACCTCCTTCGCCCAAGTAGGTCTGTGACTATCTGGAGTGTCTTCTGACTGGTGGGCCATACAATGTTCCCCCAAAATGGCCCGTCCTCTCTCAGATCTGGCCTCCTTGGCCTACTCAATGAAGTTGTCAGGAGCCACCAGTGAGCCACTCACTACCTGCTTTCTCAGAAAAGTCCCCTCTTCAGAGCTTTCCTGGCATTTGGTCATCCTCACATCAGTAGGTACCAAGAAAGACTGACTCTCTCCTTGGTAAATGCAAACAAGTCAGCCCACTGGGACTGGGACTGAAACTGGCTCTGGGTGCCTGGCTTCCTGGTTGCCAAGTTCAAAGAGTTCCATCACAAAAGAAGTGAGGTGAGGTCACTTCCTTCAGGAACTGAATGAGGTCACTGCCTTGGCAACCAAATTGTCCTAACAGTTGCTTCCAAGGGTCCTATGAGATGGAGGCTGCCCCTGCTTCCTGTGACACTTTCACAAGTTAGAATGGTATATCCTCCATAGGCACCCAGGAACAGCTTTCCACACAGGCCTGGTTTGGTCCATCTTGTCTACATTAAGAAGAGAGAGGCTCATACAGACACAACCCTTCATCCTGACCAGGTTGTTTGCCATGGAAGATGACTTTTGCTCTCTCATGTCCTTCAGAGCTGCCTACTTCTTCTCCAGGGATCATTTCTGCATGGACCTTTGAGTTCTCAGCAGGTGGAAGATCCCCTACATTCCTCTATTGTAAGACCAACTCTGTCCCTGCTCTTCTGTAAAGTTGGATTGAGGGAACAGTGTATGGTTAGGGGTAAGAACATGTTTGATTTGGGTTAGGAATCATTCTACTGGATGAAGAATGGTATTGGGAACCTGCGATATATATAATAATGTATAGGTGAAGTATATGTATGACAACAGAAATCTAAGTAAGCTTTGAAGCCCAGAAGGGCATTGGGCCCTTGACTGGGATACTTAGCTTTGAATTACATTCTGCACAGATGTCTCAGATAAATTGATATACAATGGCATAAGACCTTGTACCTTGGATGATTGAATGTGGAAGAGAACATCCAGTCAAAAAGGGATAGTAGGTAGGATTAGGAAGATAGTCAGTAGGTTTAGGAAGAAGAGTGAGTATAACATTTGGACCAAAAGTTCTTTAGCAGTAGGGTGTCAGAGAGTAGATGTAAATGTCAGCACATGTGAAGAGTCAGTCACAATAATGAATATGGGAAATTAGGTAGGAGAGCAGATATCAATAGAGACATTGGGAAATCAGTCAAAGTATAAAGTGAGTGATAGGATTAGATATTTTCAACAGGGTTGAGGTTGAATATGTACTCTTAGGACGAAGCAACTGTGTAGTCACCAATAGGATTGACATTTGAGAGCATTAGGCCCCTGGACAAGGATGTGTTTAGTAATCCATGCTCACTTTCCATTTAGACTTTGGTACAATCATAAGTGTGAACTTTGCATTATGTGTCCAGAATATCACTGTGATCAAATGTATATGTAGATCAGGTGACATGAGTATTTCTTCCACCATTTCTGGGAGCAATATCGTGAAGACGTGTTGATTAGTATTTGGGGGCACCAATAGGTGTACCTTGTGTCTATGAATATAGAGATAATGCATGAATAGACCATACTGTGAATAAATAGTATAACTGGTTCCAATTTACATAATGGATTGAACTGATACCTGAAAATATATAGGAAATCTAATATTGATACAGAATCATTCATTCCAACCAGTTATATATCTAATGGTAATATTAGGGTTCTGGTTTACCATGAAGGCTGTGTGAGATTTGCTTGAAAAGTGATTATGGAAATCGAAAATAATGTGTTTGGAAAGAAGTCTCATGAAAAGGCCAGTCCAGAAATATACGGGAGGACATGTGTTCTGAAGCAGGAAGTGATTGAAAGTGAACCAAATGCCTGTAAATTTGTGAACTTGTGGATGAAATATATATCCTATGATGTGCATCAACTGAAGAAATAGTGATGTACCAGTGTCGAAAAAAAAGAAACGTCAAAATACACATCATGTATCATAGGAATCTACTTGCATTGATGCTAAACTCGGTCAGTTACTGTAGAAATATTAGGATTTCTAAGGACCATTCACTAGGAAACAAATGTGTATTTCAGGTGGATGAATATTTCTGAGAATAATCTTTGGAAAAGATGATTATAAATCCACATACATGAACATGAATGAATTTAGGGAGTGTATAATAAGACACATATATTTCATACTTTGAAAAATCTGGAGAGAGAGACTGTGTGTGTGTGTGTGTGTTTGTGTATATATATATATATATATATATATATATATATATATATATACATACATTCAAACAATACAAACACACAGAGACTTTAAAAAGTCGAAATATATATGCCAATCAAAATTCATCATGAAATATGTATCATCCACAGATCCAAAAATATTTAATTTACTGAACATGAATTTATGTATCATGTTGTTCAAGTAGAAAGCTCACCCATAGGTTGAATTTTCAGTTCCAACAGCATTTATGAGGAGTGATCTCTTGTCACAATTTGTATCTGCCATGTCAGCCTCCTCACAAGAATGTACGTGGGATACCAGGTAGGATTCTATATGTGCATGTAAAAATACATGTGCTGAATAGGCTACAGAGAAAGGGAGACAGGAATTCACATACTTGTTAACTTTACAAACACATGGAGAACTACTTCTCTTAAATTGGACTAGATTTATAACACCTAGCCTTTATAGTGCCAAAGGAAAGTCCAATTATACACCATGCCTCCTCTGAACTGCATGTATTGCTATTCTGTTTGTGTTATTTTCCTCCATCATATCAGGATTGGTAATCAGAGTCTAGGAGGGTATGGGTTAGTGTCAGGGATTCAGTATTTTGAATGGAAAATAGGAAAATGAATCCAATGTGTATGCAATTCTGTGCTACACAAAAATCTTCCCACTCTCATCAAGAACAATGCCTTGACATTACCTTTGCCCCAAGTAAGACACGATTCGAAGAGAAGAGTTAGAAAATCTGTGAATACATATATACAATGGAAAATGCTCAGGAGTTCACAACCTTGGAGGTGGTAGAGGAGTTTCCATAAGGAAGGGACAGGATAAACACTCCCCAAACATGGAGCTCTGCTGGCCTAAAGACTTCTTGGGAAACTGCCTCTGAGGTTGGACCCTTGAAATATATGTTGTTGTCAGGAGCTTTATCTTCCTTTGTAGTGAGACCATCAAAGCTTGGTCTGCGTCTATGTGGCCTGGAGGACATGGTTTCTGATTTTCCAATGAACATGAGGCAGCAGTGCTGAATTCTCTCTTTGTAGGTCAACTATGGCCACTGGGGTCTAAGTGTTTCCCCGTGTGGACTGTGAGGCCATTTGGTCATCCTCCACTTTTCCTGGTGTTTCTTGCTGCTTCCCTGGGATTTTCCTATTTGCTTCATGAAATACAAGGAGTTCAACTGGGACACAGTGCTGGAGGGAGTTCTGTCACGTGTGCTGACTCAGGGTCCTAGGAGAATGCACCAACCAGGCTTCTATCCCACAGAGCTTGCCCCCTTGACCATAGCAACCTGATTCTGAACATTGCCCGGAAACCTCTCCATCGAACAAGATGCCTTTACATATAAGGGTCTGCTGGCTGCACCGTGTCAGTCACAAGCCATGTGGAAGCCAATGGCAGATCCACATTTCCCCACCACAGATGTTTTATCACACACCTGCACACCACTGCTCTAGGCCCACTAATCAGCAGGCTCCAACTTACTGGCATCTCTGTTCTACACCATTTTCATGAAACCCAGTCAATCAAGGCACTGTCTGGTACACTCATGATCAGCAACAGGACATCCAAAGGTTCTCCAGTGCCACGTGGTCATGGGAATTTCAAAAATTTCATGGTATTTATCAAGCCATTTCTCAAGGATGAACTTGGAGGCACTGTGGGTTTCTATTCATTCAGGAACCACTAAATGGTGAGGAAGCTCATTTCAATGAAAGCTCTGGAGAAACACTCAGAGGCAAGGCTTCCCAAGAGTGGCCAAAAGGTCACATCAAGCCAGGCCCATTGAGCTCTACAATGTGAGGTCCCTGTGTGTTTTGACTCTCAATTATGGCTGCCAGGTCTTTAAGAATAAAATCATGTGATATCCTGGCTGAGATTCCCAGTGCTCTGTGGAAAGCCACCCTGGGCCTAGATCTCAGTTTCCAAGGGCAACTCTCATGCGTGGCCTCCTAAAATCCCAACACAATTCATGGCAATACTTCTCTGAGT
Organism: Urocitellus parryii; assembly: GCF_045843805.1. Taxonomy (NCBI): domain Eukaryota; kingdom Metazoa; phylum Chordata; class Mammalia; order Rodentia; family Sciuridae; genus Urocitellus; species Urocitellus parryii. The sequence continues at coordinate 112,899,182 of NC_135535.1, read as the reverse complement.
TCAGTACCAGAACACAGTCTCTAAGGGGAATCACGCCAGAGTTCAAGCCCAGGTGGACAAAGTCATCCCTTCCAACCGCCACAGAAATGACCACAATTCCAAACAAAACACTGCCACGTGGCCCTCATCTTCTTCCATATAGACACTCATCATAACCTCTGGCTGGAGGTTTCCATGAGGGGGCAGCCCAAGACAGTGTCTAGAATAAGCTCCCTTGCCCCTCATTTGCCTAATGTCAGGGAGGCCTGTAAACCAGGAGTGATCAAATACGCCTGCCATTAATACTGCTCTGCTTCTCCAAATTGAGGACTACTGACTTTCGGGTATAGATTCTTTCTGTGAATTGGAGACATGAGAAAACCCAAGAACCTATGGGATAGCCTCTGCAGGGCTTTGAAGAACTCATTTGACCCAAAGGATCCCTATTCTCACTTGATGGAGGTCAGGAACTTTCCAGAGGAAAGTGAGAGGCTTCATCCACAATGACTGCTCTTTTTGCCATTTTGGCTTTGGATGCACACATGGGATCTTTCTTTAATCCATCAGGTGCTGAGAATCTAAGCCACAGCCTCACACAGGGCCAAGAGGCTGATTCACACACATCCCTTTGCAAAGGAATTAAGCAAAAAGCCACAGGTGATGCCCCTTCATTTCCATTTGAAAACTGTTTACTTCAGGCTTCACAAAGGGGTAGCCTGAGGCAAAGACCTTCCTGAGAGTCAGGGCAACAGAACAATAGGTAAGCAAAAGGCCCAAAGCAGGGTTTCTCCACTGACACTTTACTGGTCACACTGATATCTGAGTTTTCTGAGATGCTTGCCATTCCCTTCAGTTATCCAGTACACGGCCATGTCACAGAGCTGGGAGGTGGTACATATCTTGGACACAAAACCATGGGCCAATTCTGGAGAGTGGAGAGAATTCAGGAATAAAACAGGAACTTAGCAAGATAGTAGGTGTTGCCCATAGATAAGGCAAGCCCCAGTCCATTCATAAATTGGAAAGGATGAATGCTGGAAAGTTTTCTACTAGACAGGACGCATCCATTGATTCATTCTCTTTTCCAATGTCTACAACCAGGGATACAGTGGGATACACAGACATAGAAACACTCGCCTTGTCAAATGACTTACTAGAAACAGTCCACTCCAAACCAAACAAACTGCCTTTCCTACCTATTCTCAGAACATGAGACAAAACCATAAACTCACACCCACACCCACTAAGGCACCTCCTTCCCCCAAGTAGGTCTGTGACTATCTGGAGTGTCTTCTGACTGGTGGGCCATACAATGTTCCCCCAAAATGGCCCGTCCTCTCTCAGATCTGGCCTCCTTGGCCTACTCAATGAAGTTGTCAGGAGCCACCAGTGAGCCACTCACTACCTGCTTTCTCAGAAAAGTCCCCTCTTCAGAGCTTTCCTGGCATTTGGTCATCCTCACATCAGTAGGTACCAAGAAAGACTGACTCTCTCCTTGGTAAATGCAAACAAGTCAGCCCACTGGGACTGGGACTGAAACTGGCTCTGGGTGCCTGGCTTCCTGGTTGCCAAGTTCAAAGAGTTCCATCACAAAAGAAGTGAGGTGAGGTCACTTCCTTCAGGAACTGAATGAGGTCACTGCCTTGGCAACCAAATTGTCCTAACATTTGCTTCCAAGGGTCCTATGAGATGGAGGCTGCCCCTGCTTCCTGTGACACTTTCACAAGTTAGAATGGTATATCCTCCATAGGCACCCAGGAACAGCTTTCCACACAGGCCTGGTTTGGTCCATCTTGTCTACATTAAGAAGAGAGAGGCTCATACAGACACAACCCTTCATCCTGACCAGGTTGTTTGCCATGGAAGATGACTTTTGCTCTCTCATGTCCTTCAGAGCTGCCTACTTCTTCTCCAGGGATCATTTCTGCATGGACCTTTGAGTTCTCAGCAGGTGGAAGATCCCCTTCATTCCTCTCTTGTAAGACCAACTCTGTCCCTGCTCTTCTGTAAAGTTGGATTGAGGGAACAGTGTATGGTTAGGGGTAAGAACATGTTTGATTTGGGTTAGGAATCATTCTACTGGATGAAGAATGGTATTGGGAACCTGCGATATATATAATAATGTATAGGTGAAGTATATGTATGACAACAGAAATCTAAGTAAGCTTTGAAGCCCAGAAGGGCATTGGGCCCTTGACTGGGATACTTAGCTTTGAATTACATTCTGCACAGATGTCTCAGATAAATTGATATACAATGGCATAAGACCTTGTACCTTGGATGATTGAATGTGGAAGAGAACATCCAGTCAAAAAGGGATAGTAGGTAGGATTAGGAAGATAGTCAGTAGGTTTAGGAAGAAGAGTGAGTATAACATTTGGACCAAAAGTTCTTTAGCAGTAGGGTGTCAGTTAGAGAGTAGATGTAAATGTCAGCACATGTGAAGAGTCAGTCACAATAATGAATATGGGAAATTAGGTAGGAGAGCAGATATCAATAGAGACATTGGGAAATCAGTCAAAGTATAAAGTGAGTGATAGGATTAGATATTTTCAACAGGGTTGGGGTTGAATATGTACTCTTAGGACGAAGCAACTGTGTAGTCACCAATAGGATTGACATTTGAGAGCATTAGGCCCATGGACAAGGATGTGTTTAGTAATCCATGCTCACTTTCCATTTAGACTTTGGTACAATCATAAGTGTGAACTTTGCATTATGTGTCCAGATTATCACTGTGATCAAATGTATATGTAGATCAGGTGACATGAGTATTTCTTCCACCATTTCTGGGAGCAATATCGTGAAGACGTGTTGATTAGTATTTGGGGGAACCAATAGATGTACCTTGTGTCTATGAATATAGAGATAATGCATAAAAAGACCATACTGTGAATAAATAGTATAACTGGTTCCAATTTACATAATGGATTGAACTGATACCTGAAAATATATAGGAAATCTAATATTGATACACAATCATTCATTCCAACCAGTTATATATCTAATGGTAATATTAGGGTTCTGGTTTACCATGAAGGTTGTGTGAGATTTGCTTGAAAAGTGATTATGGAAATCGAAAATAATGTGTTTGGAAAGAAGTCTCATGAAAAGGCCAGTCCAGAAATATACAGGAGTACATGTGTTCTGAAGCAGGAAGTGATTGAAAGTGAACCAAATGCCTGTAAATTTGTGAACTTGTGGATGAAATATATATCCTATGATGTGCATCAACTGAAGAAATAGTGATGTACCAGTGTCGAAAAAAAAGAAACGTCAAAATACACATCATGTATCATAGGAATCTACTAGCATTGATGCTAAACTCGGTCAGTTACTGTAGAAATATTAGGATTTCTAAGGACCATTCACTAGGAAACAAATGTGTATTTCAGGTGGATGAATATTTCTGAGAATAATCTTTGGAAAAGATGATTATAAATCCACATACATGAACATGAATGAATTTAGGGAGTGTATAATAAGACACATATACTTCATACTTTGAAAAATCTGGAGAGAGAGACTGTGTGTGTGTGTGTTTGTGTTTGTATATATATATATATATATATATATATGTATATATATATATATATATATATACATATATATATATATATATATATACATCCATTCAAACAATACAAACACACAGAGACTTTAAAAAGTCGAAATATATATGCCAATCAAAATTCATCATGAAATATGTATCATCCACTGATCCAAAAATATTTAATTTACTGAACATGGATTTATGTATCATGTTGTTCAAGTAGAAAGCTCACCCATAGGTTGAATTTTCAGTTCCAACAGCATTTACGAGGAGTGATCTCTTGTCACAATTTGTATCTGCCATGTCAGCCTCCTCACAAGAATGTACGTGGGATACCAGGTAGGATTCTATATGTGCATGTAAAAATACATGTGCTGAATAGGCTACAGAGAAAGGGAGACAGGAATTCACATACTTGTTAACTTTACAAACACATGGAGAACTACTTCTCTTAAATTGGACTAGATTTATAACACCTAGCCTTTATAATGCCAAAGGAAAGTCCAATTATACACCATGCCTCCTCTGAACTGCATGTATTGCTATTCTGTTTGTGTGATTTTCCTCCATCATATCAGGATTGGTAATCAGAGTCTAGGAGGGTATGGGTTAGTGTCAGGGATTCAGTATTTTGAATGGAAAATAGGAAAGTGAATCCAATGTGTATGCAATTCTGTGCTACACAAAAATCTTCCCACTCTCATCAAGAACAATGCCTTGACATTACCTTTGCCCCAAGTAAGACACGATTCGAAGAGAAGAGTTAGAAAATCTGTGAATACATATATACAATGGAAAATGCTCAGGAGTTCACAACCTTGGAGGTGGTAGAGGAGTTTCCATAAGGAAGGGACAGGATAAACACTCCCCAAACATGGAGCTCTGCTGGCCTAAAGACTTCTTGGGAAACTGCCTCTGAGGTTGGACCCTTGAAATATATGTTGTTGTCAGGAGCTTTATCTTCCTTTGTAGTGAGACCATCAAAGCTTGGTCTGCATCTATGTGGCCTGGAGGACATGGTTTCTGATTTTCCAATGAACATGAGGCAGCAGTGCTGAATTCTCTCTTTGTAGGTCAACTGTGGCCACTGGGGTCTAAGTGTTTCCCCGTGTGGACTGTGAGGCCATTTGGTCATCCTCCACTTTTCCCTGCTTCACTGGGAGTTTCCTATTTGCTTCATGAAATACAAGGAGTTCAACTGGGACACAGTGCTGGAGGGAGTTCTGTCACGTGTGCTGACTCAGGGTCCTAGGAGAATGCACCAACCAGGCTTCTATCCCACAGAGCTTGCCCCCTTGACCATAGCAACCTGATTCTGAACATTGCCCGGAAACCTCTCCATAGAACAAGATGCCTTTACATATAAGGGTCTGCTGGCTGCACCGTGTCAGTCACAAGCCATGTGGAAGCCAATGGCAGATCCACATGGCCCCACCACAGATGTTTTATCACACACCTGCACACCACTGCTCTAGGCCCACTAATCAGCAGGCTCCAACTTACTGGCATCTCTGTTCTACACCATTTTCATGAAACCCAGTCAATCAAGGCACTGTCTGGTACACTCATGATCAGCAACAGGACATCCAAAGGTTCTCCAGTGCCACGTGGTCATGGGAATTTCAAAAATTTCATGGTATTTATCAAGCCATTTCTCAAGGATGAACTTGGAGGCACTGTGGGTTTCTATTCATTCAGGAACCACTAAATGGTGAGGAAGCTCATTTCAATGAAAGCTCTGGAGAAACACTCAGAGGCAAGGCTTCCCAAGAGTGGCCAAAAGGTCACATCAAGCCAGGCCCATTGAGCTCTACAATGTGAGGTCCCTGTGTGTTTTGACTCTCAATTATGGCTGCCAGGTCTTTAAGAATAAAATCATGTGATATCCTGGCTGAGATTCCCAGTGCTCTGTGGAAAGCCACCCTGGGCCTAGATCTCAGTTTCCAAGGGCAACTCTCATGCGTGGCCTCCTAAAATCCCAACACAATTCATGGCAATACTTCTCTGAGTTCAGTACCAGAACTCAGTCTCTAAGGGGAATCACGCCAGAGTTCAAGCCCAGGTGGACAAAGTCATCCCTTCCAACCGCCACAGAAATGACCACAATTCCAACCAAAACACTGCCACATGGCCCTCATCTTCTTCCATATAGACACTCATCATAACCTCTGGCTGGAGGTTTCCATGAGGGGGCAGCCCAAGACAGTGTCTAGAATAAGCTCCCTTGCCCCTCATTTGCCTAATGTCAGGGTGGCCTGTGAACCAGGAGTGATCAAATACGCCTGCCATTAATACTGCTCTGCTTCTCCAAATTGAGGACTACTGACTTTCGGGTATAGATTCTTTCTGTGAATTGGAGACATGAGAAAACCCAAGAACCTATGGGATAGCCTCTGCAGGGCTTTGAAGAACTCATTTGACCCAAAGGATCCCTATTCTCACTTGATGGAGGTCAGGAACTTTCCAGAGGAAAGTGAGAGGCTTCATCCACAATGACTGCTCTTTTTGCCATTTTGGCTTTGGATGCACACATGGGATCTTTCTTTAATCCATCAGGTGCTGAGAATCTAAGCCACAGCCTCACACAGGGCCAAGAGGCTGATTCACACACATCCCTTTGCAAAGGAATTAAGCAAAAAGCCACAGGTGATGCCCCTTCATTTCCATTTGAAAACTGTTTACTTCAGGCTTCACAAAGGGGTAGCCTGAGGCAAAGACCTTCCTGACATTCAGGGCAACAGAACAATAGGTAAGCAAAAGGCCCAAAGCAGGGTTTCTCCACTGACACTTTACTGGTCACACTGATATCTGAGTTTTCTGAGATGCTTGCCATTCCCTTCAGTTATCCAGTACATGGCCATGTCACAGAGCTGGGAGGTGGTACATATCTAGGACACAAAACCATGAGCCAATTCTGGAGAGTGGCCAGAATTCAGGAAGAAAACAGGAACTTAGCAAGATAGTAGGTGTTGCCCATAGATAAGGCAAGCCCCAGTCCATTCATAAATTGGAAAGGATGAATGCTGGAAAGTTTTCTACTAGACAGGACGCATCCATTGATTCATTCTCTTTTCCAATGTCTACAACCAGGGATACAGTGGGATACACAGACATAGAAACACTCGCCTTGTCAAATGACTTACTAGAAACAGTCCACTCCAAACCAAACAAACTGCCTTTCCTACCTATTCTCAGAACATGAGACAAAACCATAAACTCACACCCACACCCACTAAGGCACCTCCTTCCCCCAAGTAGGTCTGTGACTATCTGGAGTGTCTTCTGACTGGTGGGCCATACAATGTTCCCCCAAAATGGCCCGTCCTCTCTCAGATCTGGCCTCCTTGGCCTACTCAATGAAGTTGTCAGGAGCCACCAGTGAGCCACTCACTACCTGCTTTCTCAGAAAAGTCCCCTCTTCAGAGCTTTCCTGGCATTTGGTCATCCTCACATCAGTAGGTACCAAGAAAGACTGACTCTCTCCTTGGTAAATGCAAACAAGTCAGCCCACTGGGACTGGGACTGAAACTGGCTCTGGGTGCCTGGCTTCCTGGTTGCCAAGTTCAAAGAGTTCCATCACCAAAGAAGTGAGGTGAGGTCACTTCCTTCAGGAACTGAATGAGGTCACTGCCTTGGCAACCAAATTGTCCTAACAGTTGCTTCCAAGGGTCCTATGAGATGGAGGCTGCCCCTGCTTCCTGTGACACTTTCACAAGTTAGAATGGTATATCCTCCATAGGCACCCAGGAACAGCTTTCCACACAGGCCTGGTTTGGTCCATCTTGTCTACATTAAGAAGAGAGAGGCTCATACAGACACAACCCTTCATCCTGACCAGGTTGTTTGCCATGGAAGATGACTTTTGCTCTCTCATGTCCTTCAGAGCTGCCTACTTCTTCTCCAGGGATCATTTCTGCATGGACCTTTGAGTTCTCAGCAGGTGGAAGATGCCCTACATTCCTCTCTTGTAAGACCAACTCTGTCCCTGCTCTTCTGTAAAGTTGGATTGAGGGAACAGTGTATGGTTAGGGGTAAGAACATGTTTGATTTGGGTTAGGAATCATTCTACTGGATGAAGAATGGTATTGGGAACCTGCGATATATATAATAATGTATAGGTGAAGTATATGTATGACAACAGAAATCTAAGTAAGCTTTGAAGCCCAGAAGGGCATTGGGCCCTTGACTGGGATACTTAGCTTTGAATTACATTCTGCACAGATGTCTCAGATAAATTGATATACAATGGCATAAGACCTTGTACCTTGGATGATTGAATGTGGAAGAGAACATCCAGTCAAAAAGGGATAGTAGGTAGGATTAGGAAGATAGTCAGTAGGTTTAGGAAGAAGAGTGAGTATAACATTTGGACCAAAAGTTCTTTAGCAGTAGGGTGTCAGTTAGAGAGTAGATGTAAATGTCAGCACATGTGAAGAGTCAGTCACAATAATGAATATGGGAAATTAGGTAGGAGAGCAGATATCAATAGAGACATTGGGAAATCAGTCAAAGTATAAAGTGAGTGATAGGATTAGATATTTTCAACAGGGTTGAGGTTGAATATGTACTCTTAGGACGAAGCAACTGTGTAGTCACCAATAGGATTGACATTTGAGAGCATTAGGCCCATGGACAAGGATGTGTTTAGTAATCCATGCTCACTTTCCATTTAGACTTTGGTACAATCATAAGTGTGAACTTTGCATTATGTGTCCAGATTATCACTGTGATCAAATGTATATGTAGATCAGGTGACATGAGTATTTCTTCCACCATTTCTGGGAGCAATATCGTGAAGACGTGTTGATTAGTATTTGGGGGCACCAATAGATGTACCTTGTGTCTATGAATATAGAGATAATGCATAAAAAGACCATACTGTGAATAAATAGTATAACTGGTTCCAATTTACATAATGGATTGAACTGATACCTGAAAATATATAGGAAATCTAATATTGATACACAATCATTCATTCCAACCAGTTATATATCTAATGGTAATATTAGGGTTCTGGTTTACCATGAAGGTTGTGTGAGATTTGCTTGAAAAGTGATTATGAAATCGAAAATAATGTGTTTGGAAAGAAGTCTCATGAAAAGGCCAGTCCAGAAATATACAGGAGGACATGTGTTCTGAAGCAGGAAGTGATTGAAAGTGAACCAAATGCCTGTAAATTTGTGAACTTGTGGATGAAATATATATCCTATGATGTGCATCAACTGAAGAAATAGTGATGTACCAGTGTCGAAAAAAAAGAAACGTCAAAATACACATCATGTATCATAGGAATCTACTTGCATTGATGCTAAACTCGGTCAGTTACTGTAGAAATATTAGGATTTCTAAGGACCATTCACTAGGAAACAAATGTGTATTTCAGGTGGATGAATATTTCTGAGAATAATCTTTGGAAAAGATGATTATAAATCCACATACATGAACATGAATGAATTTAGGGAGTGTATAATAAGACACATATACTTCATACTTTGAAAAATCTGGAGAGAGAGACTGTGTGTGTGTGTGTTTGTGTTTGTATATATATATATATATATATATATATATATATACATATATATATATATATATATATATATATATATACATCCATTCAAACAATACAAACACACAGAGACTTTAAAAAGTCGAAATATATATGCCAATCAATATTCATCATGAAATATGTATCATCCACTGATCCAAAAATATTTAATTTACTGAACATGGATTTATGTATCATGTTGTTCAAGTAGAAAGCTCACCCATAGGTTGAATTTTCAGTTCCAACAGCATTTACGAGGAGTGATCTCTTGTCACAATTTGTATCTGCCATGTCAGCCTCCTCACAAGAATGTACGTGGGATACCAGGTAGGATTCTATATGTGCATGTAAAAATACATGTGCTGAATAGGCTACAGAGAAAGGGAGACAGGAATTCACATACTTGTTAACTTTACAAACACATGGAGAACTACTTCTCTTAAATTGGACTAGATTTATAACACCTAGCCTTTATAATGCCAAAGGAAAGTCCAATTATACACCATGCCTCCTCTGAACTGCATGTATTGCTATTCTGTTTGTGTGATTTTCCTCCATCATATCAGGATTGGTAATCAGAGTCTAGGAGGGTATGGGTTAGTGTCAGGGATTCAGTATTTTGAATGGAAAATAGGAAAGTGAATCCAATGTGTATGCAATTCTGTGCTACACAAAAATCTTCCCACTCTCATCAAGAACAATGCCTTGACATTACCTTTGCCCCAAGTAAGACACGATTCGAAGAGAAGAGTTAGAAAATCTGTGAATACATATATACAATGGAACATGCTCAGGAGTTCACAACCTTAGAGGTGGTAGAGGAGTTTCCATAAGGAAGGGACAGGATAAACACTCCCCAAACATGGAGCTCTGCTGGCCTAAAGACTTCTTGGGAAACTGCCTCTGAGGTTGGACCCTTGAAATATATGTTGTTGTCAGGAGCTTTATCTTCCTTTGTAGTGAGACCATCAAAGCTTGGTCTGCATCTATGTGGCCTGGAGGACATGGTTTCTGATTTTCCAATGAACATGAGGCAGCAGTGCTGAATTCTCTCTTTGTAGGTCAACTGTGGCCACTGGGGTCTAAGTGTTTCCCCGTGTGGACTGTGAGGCCATTTGGTCATCCTCCACTTTTCCTGGTGTTTCTTGCTGCTTCACTGGGAGTTTCCTATTTGCTTCATGAAATACAAGGAGTTCAACTGGGACACAGTGCTGGAGGGAGTTCTGTCACGTGTGCTGACTCAGGGTCCTAGGAGAATGCACCAACCAGGCTTCTATCCCACAGAGCTTGCCCCCTTGACCATAGCAACCTGATTCTGAACATTGCCCGGAAACCTCTCCATAGAACAAGATGCCTTTACATATAAGGGTCTGCTGGCTGCACCGTGTCAGTCACAAGCCATGTGGAAGCCAATGGCAGATCCACATGGCCCCACCACAGATGTTTTATCACACACCTGCACACCACTGCTCTAGGCCCACTAATCAGCAGGCTCCAACTTACTGGCATCTCTGTTCTACACCATTTTCATGAAACCCAGTCAATCAAGGCACTGTCTGGTACACTCATGATCAGCAACAGGACATCCAAAGGTTCTCCAGTGCCACGTGGTCATGGGAATTTCAAAAATTTCATGGTATTTATCAAGCCATTTCTCAAGGATGAACTTGGAGGCACTGTGGGTTTCTATTCATTCAGGAACCACTAAATGGTGAGGAAGCTCATTTCAATGAAAGCTCTGGAGAAACACTCAGAGGCAAGGCTTCCCAAGAGTGGCCAAAAGGTCACATCAAGCCAGGCCCATTGAGCTCTACAATGTGAGGTCCCTGTGTGTTTTGACTCTCAATTATGGCTGCTAGGTCTTTAAGAATAAAATCATGTGATATCCTGGCTGAGATTCCCAGTGCTCTGTGGAAAGCCACCCTGGGCCTAGATCTCAGTTTCCAAGGGCAACTCTCATGCGTGGCCTCCTAAAATCCCAACACAATTCATGGCAATACTTCTCTGAGTTCAGTACCAGAACTCAGTCTCTAAGGGGAATCACGCCAGAGTTCAAGCCCAGGTGGACAAAGTCATCCCTTCCAACCGCCACAGAAATGACCACAATTCCAACCAAAACACTGCCACATGGCCCTCATCTTCTTCCATATAGACACTCATCATAACCTCTGGCTGGAGGTTTCCATGAGGGGGCAGCCCAAGACAGTGTCTAGAATAAGCTCCCTTGCCCCTCATTTGCCTAATGTCAGGGTGGCCTGTGAACCAGGAGTGATCAAATACGCCTGCCATTAATACTGCTCTGCTTCTCCAAATTGAGGACTACTGACTTTCGGGTATAGATTCTTTCTGTGAATTGGAGACATGAGAAAACCCAAGAACCTATGGGATAGCCTCTGCAGGGCTTTGAAGAACTCATTTGACCCAAAGGATCCCTATTCTCACTTGATGGAGGTCAGGAACTTTCCAGAAGAAAGTGAGAGGCTTCATCCACAATGACTGCTCTTTTTGCCATTTTGGCTTTGGATGCACACATGGGATCTTTCTTTAATCCATCAGGTGCTGAGAATCTAAGCCACAGCCTCACACAGGGCCAAGAGGCTGATTCACACACATCCCTTTGCAAAGGAATTAAGCAAAAAGCCACAGGTGATGCCCCTTCATTTCCATTTGAAAACTGTTTACTTCAGGCTTCACAAAGGGGTAGCCTGAGGCAAAGACCTTCCTGACATTCAGGGCAACAGAACAATAGGTAAGCAAAAGGCCCAAAGCAGGGTTTCTCCACTGACACTTTACTGGTCACACTGATATCTGAGTTTTCTGAGATGCTTGCCATTCCCTTCAGTTATCCAGTACATGGCCATGTCACAGAGCTGGGAGGTGGTACATATCTAGGACACAAAACCATGAGCCAATTCTGGAGAGTGGCCAGAATTCAGGAAGAAAACAGGAACTTAGCAAGATAGTAGGTGTTGCCCATAGATAAGGCAAGCCCCAGTCCATTCATAAATTGGAAAGGATGAATGCTGGAAAGTTTTCTACTAGACAGGACGCATCCATTGATTCATTCTCTTTTCCAATGTCTACAACCAGGGATACAGTGGGATACACAGACATAGAAACACTCGCCTTGTCAAATGACTTACTAGAAACAGTCCACTCCAAACCAAACAAACTGCCTTTCCTACCTATTCTCAGAACATGAGACAAAACCATAAACTCACACCCACACCCACTAAGGCACCTCCTTCCCCCAAGTAGGTCTGTGACTATCTGGAGTGTCTTCTGACTGGTGGGCCATACAATGTTCCCCCAAAATGGCCCGTCCTCTCTCAGATCTGGCCTCCTTGGCCTACTCAATGAAGTTGTCAGGAGCCACCAGTGAGCCACTCACTACCTGCTTTCTCAGAAAAGTCCCCTCTTCAGAGCTTTCCTGGCATTTGGTCATCCTCACATCAGTAGGTACCAAGAAAGACTGACTCTCTCCTTGGTAAATGCAAACAAGTCAGCCCACTGGGACTGGGACTGAAACTGGCTCTGGGTGCCTGGCTTCCTGGTTGCCAAGTTCAAAGAGTTCCATCACCAAAGAAGTGAGGTGAGGTCACTTCCTTCAGGAACTGAATGAGGTCACTGCCTTGGCAACCAAATTGTCCTAACAGTTGCTTCCAAGGGTCCTATGAGATGGAGGCTGCCCCTGCTTCCTGTGACACTTTCACAAGTTAGAATGGTATATCCTCCATAGGCACCCAGGAACAGCTTTCCACACAGGCCTGGTTTGGTCCATCTTGTCTACATTAAGAAGAGAGAGGCTCATACAGACACAACCCTTCATCCTGACCAGGTTGTTTGCCATGGAAGATGACTTTTGCTCTCTCATGTCCTTCAGAGCTGCCTACTTCTTCTCCAGGGATCATTTCTGCATGGACCTTTGAGTTCTCAGCAGGTGGAAGATGCCCTACATTCCTCTCTTGTAAGACCAACTCTGTCCCTGCTCTTCTGTAAAGTTGGATTGAGGGAACAGTGTATGGTTAGGGGTAAGAACATGTTTGATTTGGGTTAGGAATCATTCTACTGGATGAAGAATGGTATTGGGAACCTGCGATATATATAATAATGTATAGGTGAAGTATATGTATGACAACAGAAATCTAAGTAAGCTTTGAAGCCCAGAAGGGCATTGGGCCCTTGACTGGGATACTTAGCTTTGAATTACATTCTGCACAGATGTCTCAGATAAATTGATATACAATGGCATAAGACCTTGTACCTTGGATGATTGAATGTGGAAGAGAACATCCAGTCAAAAAGGGATAGTAGGTAGGATTAGGAAGATAGTCAGTAGGTTTAGGAAGAAGAGTGAGTATAACATTTGGACCAAAAGTTCTTTAGCAGTAGGGTGTCAGTTAGAGAGTAGATGTAAATGTCAGCACATGTGAAGAGTCAGTCACAATAATGAATATGGGAAATTAGGTAGGAGAGCAGATATCAATAGAGACATTGGGAAATCAGTCAAAGTATAAAGTGAGTGATAGGATTAGATATTTTCAACAGGGTTGAGGTTGAATATGTACTCTTAGGACGAAGCAACTGTGTAGTCACCAATAGGATTGACATTTGAGAGCATTAGGCCCCTGGACAAGGATGTGTTTAGTAATCCATGCTCACTTTCCATTTAGACTTTGGTACAATCATAAGTGTGAACTTTGCATTATGTGTCCAGAATATCACTGTGATCAAATGTATATGTAGATCAGGTGACATGAGTATTTCTTCCACCATTTCTGGGAGCAATATCGTGAAGACGTGTTGATTAGTATTTGGGGGCACCAATAGGTGTACCTTGTGTCTATGAATATAGAGATAATGCATGAATAGACCATACTGTGAATAAATAGTATAACTGGTTCCAATTTACATAATGGATTGAACTGATACCTGAAAATATATAGGAAATCTAATATTGATACACAATCATTCATTCCAACCAGTTATATATCTAATGGTAATATTAGGGTTCTGGTTTACCATGAAGGCTGTGTGAGATTTGCTTGAAAAGTGATTATGGAAATCGAAAATAATGTGTTTGGAAAGAAGTCTCATGAAAAGGCCAGTCCAGAAATATACAGGAGGACATGTGTTCTGAAGCAGGAAGTGATTGAAAGTGAACCAAATGCCTGTAAATTTGTGAACTTGTGGATGAAATATATATCCTATGATGTGCATCAACTGAAGAAATAGTGATGTACCAGTGTCGAAAAAAAAGAAACGTCAAAATACACATCATGTATCATAGGAATCTACTTGCATTGATGCTAAACTCGGTCAGTTATTGTAGAAATATTAGGATTTCTAAGGACCATTCACTAGGAAACAAATGTGTATTTCAGGTGGATGAATATTTCTGAGAATAATCTTTGGAAAAGATGATTATAAATCCACATACATGAACATGAATGAATTTAGGGAGTGTATAATAAGACACATATATTTCATACTTTGAAAAATCTGGAGAGAGAGACTGTGTGTGTGTGTGTTTGTGTTTGTATATATATATATATATATATATATATATATATATATATATATATATACATCCATTCAAACAATACAAACACACAGAGACTTTAAAAAGTCGAAATATATATGCCAATCAAAATTCATCATGAAATATGTATCATCCACTGATCCAAAAATATTTAATTTACTGAACATGGATTTATGTATCATGTTGTTCAAGTAGAAAGCTCACCCATAGGTTGAATTTTCAGTTCCAACAGCATTTACGAGGAGTGATCTCTTGTCACAATTTGTATCTGCCATGTCAGCCTCCTCACAAGAATGTACGTGGGATACCAGGTAGGATTCTATATGTGCATGTAAAAATACATGTGCTGAATAGGCTACAGAGAAAGGGAGACAGGAATTCACATACTTGTTAACTTTACAAACACATGGAGAACTACTTCTCTTAAATTGGACTAGATTTATAACACCTAGCCTTTATAATGCCAAAGGAAAGTCCAATTATACACCATGCCTCCTCTGAACTGCATGTATTGCTATTCTGTTTGTGTGATTTTCCTCCATCATATCAGGATTGGTAATCAGAGTCTAGGAGGGTATGGGTTAGTGTCAGGGATTCAGTATTTTGAATGGAAAATAGGAAAGTGAATCCAATGTGTATGCAATTCTGTGCTACACAAAAATCTTCCCACTCTCATCAAGAACAATGCCTTGACATTACCTTTGCCCCAAGTAAGACACGATTCGAAGAGAAGAGTTAGAAAATCTGTGAATACATATATACAATGGAAAATGCTCAGGAGTTCACAACCTTGGAGGTGGTAGAGGAGTTTCCATAAGGAAGGGACAGGATAAACACTCCCCAAACATGGAGCTCTGCTGGCCTAAAGACTTCTTGGGAAACTGCCTCTGAGGTTGGACCCTTGAAATATATGTTGTTGTCAGGAGCTTTATCTTCCTTTGTAGTGAGACCATCAAAGCTTGGTCTGCATCTATGTGGCCTGGAGGACATGGTTTCTGATTTTCCAATGAACATGTGGCAGCAGTGCTGAATTCTCTCTTTGTAGGTCAACTGTGGCCACTGGGGTCTAAGTGTTTCCCCGTGTGGACTGTGAGGCCATTTGGTCATCCTCCACTTTTCCCTGCTTCACTGGGAGTTTCCTATTTGCTTCATGAAATACAAGGAGTTCAACTGGGACACAGTGCTGGAGGGAGTTCTGTCACGTGTGCTGACTCAGGGTCCTAGGAGAATGCACCAACCAGGCTTCTATCCCACAGAGCTTGCCCCCGTGACCATAGCAACCTGATTCTGAACATTGCCCGGAAACCTCTCCATAGAACAAGATGCCTTTACATATAAGGGTCTGCTGGCTGCACCGTGTCAGTCACAAGCCATGTGGAAGCCAATGGCAGATCCACATGGCCCCACCACAGATGTTTTATCACACACCTGCACACCACTGCTCTAGGCCCACTAATCAGCAGGCTCCAACTTACTGGCATCTCTGTTCTACACCATTTTCATGAAACCCAGTCAATCAAGGCACTGTCTGGTACACTCATGATCAGCAACAGGACATCCAAAGGTTCTCCAGTGCCACGTGGTCATGGGAATTTCAAAAATTTCATGGTATTTATCAAGCCATTTCTCAAGGATGAACTTGGAGGCACTGTGGGTTTCTATTCATTCAGGAACCACTAAATGGTGAGGAAGCTCATTTCAATGAAAGCTCTGGAGAAACACTCAGAGGCAAGGCTTCCCAAGAGTGGCCAAAAGGTCACATCAAGCCAGGCCCATTGAGCTCTACAATGTGAGGTCCCTGTGTGTTTTGACTCTCAATTATGGCTGCCAGGTCTTTAAGAATAAAATCATGTGATATCCTGGCTGAGATTCCCAGTGCTCTGTGGAAAGCCACCCTGGGCCTAGATCTCAGTTTCCAAGGGCAACTCTCATGCGTGGCCTCCTAAAATCCCAACACAATTCATGGCAATACTTCTCTGAGTTCAGTACCAGAACTCAGTCTCTAAGGGGAATCACGCCAGAGTTCAAGCCCAGGTGGACAAAGTCATCCCTTCCAACCGCCACAGAAATGACCACAATTCCAACCAAAACACTGCCACGTGGCCCTCATCTTCTTCCATATAGACACTCATCATAACCTCTGGCTGGAGGTTTCCATGAGGGGGCAGCCCAAGACAGTGTCTAGAATAAGCTCCCTTGCCCCTCATTTGCCTAATGTCAGGGTGGCCTGTGAACCAGGAGTGATCAAATACGCCTGCCATTAATACTGCTCTGCTTCTCCAAATTGAGGACTACTGACTTTCGGGTATAGATTCTTTCTGTGAATTGGAGAGATGAGAAAACCCAATAACCTATGGGATAGCCTCTGCAGGGCTTTGAAGAACTCATTTGACCCAAAGGATCCCTATTCTCACTTGATGTAGGTCAGGAACTTTCCAGAGGAAAGTGAGAGGCTTCATCCACAATGACTGCTCTTTTTGCCATTTTGGCTTTGGATGCACACATGGGATCTTTCTTTAATCCATCAGGTGCTGAGAATCTAAGCCACAGCCTCACACAGGGCCAAGAGGCTGATTCACACACATCCCTTTGCAAAGGAATTAAGCAAAAAGCCACAGGTGATGCCCCTTCATTTCCATTTGAAAACTGTTGACTTCAGGCTTCACAAAGGGGTAGCCTGAGGCAAAGACCTTCCTGAGAGTCAGGGCAACAGAACAATAGGTAAGCAAAAGGCCCAAAGCAGGGTTTCTCCACTGACACTTTACTGGTCACACTGATATCTGAGTTTTCTGAGATGCTTGCCATTCCCTTCAGTTATCCAGTACACGGCCATGTCACAGAGCTGGGAGGTGGTACATATCTTGGACACAAAACCATGAGCCAATTCTGGAGAGTGGCCAGAATTCAGGAAGAAAACAGGAACTTAGCAAGATAGTAGGTGTTGCCCATAGATAAGGCAAGCCCCAGTCCATTCATAAATTGGAAAGGATGAATGCTGGAAAGTTTTCTACTAGACAGGACGCATCCATTGATTCATTCTCTTTTCCAATGTCTACAACCAGGGATACAGTGGGATACACAGACATAGAAACACTCGCCTTGTCAAATGACTTACTAGAAACAGTCCACTCCAAACCAAACAAACTGCCTTTCCTACCTATTCTCAGAACATGAGACAAAACCATAAACTCACACCCACACCCACTAAGGCACCTCCTTCCCCCAAGTAGGTCTGTGACTATCTGGAGTGTCTTCTGACTGGTGGGCCATACAATGTTCCCCCAAAATGGCCCGTCCTCTCTCAGATCTGGCCTCCTTGGCCTACTCAATGAAGTTGTCAGGAGCCACCAGTGAGCCACTCACTACCTGCTTTCTCAGAAAAGTCCCCTCTTCAGAGCTTTCCTGGCATTTGGTCATCCTCACATCAGTAGGTACCAAGAAAGACTGACTCTCTCCTTGGTAAATGCAAACAAGTCAGCCCACTGGGACTGGGACTGAAACTGGCTCTGGGTGCCTGGCATCCTGGTTGCCAAGTTCAAAGAGTTCCATCACCAAAGAAGTGAGGTGAGGTCACTTCCTTCAGGAACTGAATGAGGTCACTGCCTTGGCAACCAAATTGTCCTAACAGTTGCTTCCAAGGGTCCTATGAGATGGAGGCTGCCCCTGCTTCCTGTGACACTTTCACAAGTTAGAATGGTATATCCTCCATAGGCACCCAGGAACAGCTTTCCACACAGGCCTGGTTTGGTCCATCTTGTCTACATTAAGAAGAGAGAGGCTCATACAGACACAACCCTTCATCCTGACCAGGTTGTTTGCCATGGAAGATGACTTTTGCTCTCTCATGTCCTTCAGAGCTGCCTACTTCTTCTCCAGGGATCATTTCTGCATGGACCTTTGAGTTCTCAGCAGGTGGAAGATGCCCTACATTCCTCTCTTGTAAGACCAACTCTGTCCCTGCTCTTCTGTAAAGTTGGATTGAGGGAACAGTGTATGGTTAGGGGTAAGAACATGTTTGATTTGGGTTAGGAATCATTCTACTGGATGAAGAATGGTATTGGGAACCTGCGATATATATAATAATGTATAGGTGAAGTATATGTATGACAACAGAAATCTAAGTAAGCTTTGAAGCCCAGAAGGGCATTGGGCCCTTGACTGGGATACTTAGCTTTGAATTACATTCTGCACAGATGTCTCAGATAAATTGATATACAATGGCATAAGACCTTGTACCTTGGATGATTGAATGTGGAAGAGAACATCCAGTCAAAAAGGGATAGTAGGTAGGATTAGGAAGATAGTCAGTAGGTTTAGGAAGAAGAGTGAGTATAACATTTGGACCAAAAGTTCTTTAGCAGTAGGGTGTCAGTTAGAGAGTAGATGTAAATGTCAGCACATGTGAAGAGTCAGTCACAATAATGAATATGGGAAATTAGGTAGGAGAGCAGATATCAATAGAGACATTGGGAAATCAGTCAAAGTATAAAGTGAGTGATAGGATTAGATATTTTCAACAGGGTTGAGGTTGAATATGTACTCTTAGGACGAAGCAACTGTGTAGTCACCAATAGGATTGACATTTGAGAGCATTAGGCCCCTGGACAAGGATGTGTTTAGTAATCCATGCTCACTTTCCATTTAGACTTTGGTACAATCATAAGTGTGAACTTTGCATTATGTGTCCAGAATATCACTGTGATCAAATGTATATGTAGATCAGGTGACATGAGTATTTCTTCCACCATTTCTGGGAGCAATATCGTGAAGACGTGTTGATTAGTATTTGGGGGCACCAATAGGTGTACCTTGTGTCTATGAATATAGAGATAATGCATGAATAGACCATACTGTGAATAAATAGTATAACTGGTTCCAATTTACATAATGGATTGAACTGATACCTGAAAATATATAGGAAATCTAATATTGATACAGAATCATTCATTCCAACCAGTTATATATCTAATGGTAATATTAGGGTTCTGGTTTACCATGAAGGCTGTGTGAGATTTGCTTGAAAAGTGATTATGGAAATCGAAAATAATGTGTTTGGAAAGAAGTCTCATGAAAAGGCCAGTCCAGAAATATACAGGAGTACATGTGTTCTGAAGCAGGAAGTGATTGAAAGTGAACCAAATGCCTGTAAATTTGTGAACTTGTGGATGAAATATATATCCTATGATGTGCATCAACTGAAGAAATAGTGATGTACCAGTGTCGAAAAAAAAGAAACGTCAGAATACACATCATGTATCATAGGAATCTACTTGCATTGATGCTAAACTCGGTCAGTTACTGTAGAAATATGAGGATTTCTAAGGACCATTCACTAGGAAACAACTGTGTATTTCAGGTGGATGAATATTTCTGAGATAATCTTTGGAAAAGATGATTATAAATCCACATACATGAACATGAATGAATTTAGGGAGTGTATAATAAGACACATATATTTCATACTTTGAAAAATCTGGAGAGAGAGATTGTGTGTGTGTGTGTGTGTGTGTGTTTGTGTATATATATATATATATATATATATATATATATATATATATATATATACATACATTCAAACAATACAAACACACAGAGACTTTAAAAAGTCGAAATATATATGCCAATCAATAATCATCATGAAATATGTATCATCCACAGATCCAAAAATGTTTAATTTACTGAACATGGATTTATGTATCATGTTGTTCAAGTAGAAAGCTCACCCATAGGTTGAATTTTCAGTTCCAACAGCATTTACGAGGAGTGATCTCTTGTCACAATTTGTATCTGCCATGTCAGCCTCCTCACAAGAATGTACGTGGGATACCAGGTAGGATTCTATATGTGCATGTAAAAATACATGTGCTGAATAGGCTACAGAGAAAGGGAGACAGGAATTCACATACTTGTTAACTTTACAAACACATGGAGAACTACTTCTCTTAAATTGGACTAGATTTATAACACCTAGCCTTTATAATGCCAAAGGAAAGTCCAATTATACACCATGCCTCCTCTGAACTGCATGTATTGCTATTCTGTTTGTGTTATTTTCCTCCATCATATCAGGATTGGTAATCAGAGTCTAGGAGGGTATGGGTTAGTGTCAGGGATTCAGTATTTTGAATGGAAAATAGGAAAATGAATCCAATGTGTATGCAATTCTGTGCTACACAAAAATCTTCCCACTCTCATCAAGAACAATGCCTTGACATTACCTTTGCCCCAAGTAAGACACGATTCGAAGAGAAGAGTTAGAAAATCTGTGAATACATATATACAATGGAAAATGCTCAGGAGTTCACAACCTTGGAGGTGGTAGAGGAGTTTCCATAAGTAAGGGACAGCATAAACACTCCCCAAACATGGAGCTCTGCTGGCCTAAAGACTTCTTGGGAAACTGCCTCTGAGGTTGGACCCTTGAAATATATGTTGTTGTCAGGAGCTTTATCTTCCTTTGTAGTGAGACCATCAAAGCTTGGTCTGCGTCTATGTGGCCTGGAGGACATGGTTTCTGATTTTCCAATGAACATGAGGCAGCAGTGCTGAATTCTCTCTTTGTAGGTCAACTGTGGCCACTGGGGTCTAAGTGTTTCCCCGTGTGGACTGTGAGGCCATTTGGTCATCCTCCACTTTTCCTGGTGTTTCTTGCTGCTTCACTGGGAGTTTCCTATTTGCTTCATGAAATACAAGGAGTTCAACTGGGACACAGTGCTGGAGGGAGTTCTGTCACGTGTGCTGACTCAGGGTCCTAGGAGAATGCACCAACCAGGCTTCTATGCCACAGAGCTTGCCCCCTTGACCATAGCAACCTGATTCTGAACATTGCCCGGAAACCTCTCCATAGAACAAGATGCCTTTACATATAAGGGTCTGCTGGCTGCACCGTGTCAGTCACAAGCCATGTGGAAGCCAATGGCAGATCCACATGGCCCCACCACAGATGTTTTATCACACACCTGCACACCACTGCTCTAGGCCCACTAATCAGCAGGCTCCAACTTACTGGCATCTCTGTTCTACACCATTTTCATGAAACCCAGTAAATCAAGGCACTGTCTGGTACACTCATGATCAGCAACACGACATCCAAAGGTTCTCCAGTGCCACGTGGTCATGGGAATTTCAAAAATTTCATGGTATTTATCAAGCCATTTCTCAAGGATGAACTTGGAGGCACTGTGGAATTCTATTCATTCAGGAACCACTAAATGTTGAGGAAGGTCATTTCAATGAAAGCTCTGGAGAAACACTCAGAGGCAAGGCTTCCCAAGAGTGGCCAAAAGGTCACATCAAGCCAGGCCCATTGAGGTCTACAATGTGAGGTCCCTGTGTGTTTTGACTCTCAATTATGGCTGCCAGGTCTTTAAGAATAAAATCATGTGATATCCTGGCTGAGATTCCCAGTGCTCTGTGGAAAGCCACCCTGGGCCTAGATCTCAGTTTCCAAGGGCAACTCTCATGCGTGGCCTCCTAAAATCCCAACACAATTCATGGCAATACTTCTCTGAGTTCAGTACCAGAACTCAGTCTCTAAGGGGAATCACGCCAGAGTTCAAGCCCAGGTGGACAAGTCATCCCTTCCAACCGCCACAGAAATGACCACAATTCCAACCAAAACACTGCCACATGGCCCTCATCTTCTTCCATATAGACACTCATCATAACCTCTGGCTGGAGGTTTCCATGAGGGGGCAGCCCAAGACAGTGTCTAGAATAAGCTCCCTTGCCCCTCATTTGCCTAATGTCAGGGTGGCCTGTGAACCAGGAGTGATCAAATACGCCTGCCATTAATACTGCTCTGCTTCTCCAAATTGAGGACTACTGACTTTCGGGTATAGATTCTTTCTGTGAATTGGAGACATGAGAAAACCCAAGAACCTATGGGATAGCCTCTGCAGGGCTTTGAAGAACTCATTTGACCCAACGGATCCCTATTCTCACTTGATGGAGGTCAGGAACTTTCCAGAGGAAAGTGAGAGGCTTCATCCACAATGACTGCTCTTTTTGCCATTTTGGCTTTGGATGCACACATGGGATCTTTCTTTAATCCATCAGGTGCTGAGAATCTAAGCCACAGCCTCACACAGGGCCAAGAGGCTGATTCACACACATCCCTTTGCAAAGGAATTAAGCAAAAAGCCACAGGTGATGCCCCTTCATTTCCATTTGAAAACTGTTTACTTCAGGCTTCACAAAGGGGTAGCCTGAGGCAAAGACCTTCCTGAGAGTCAGGGCAACAGAACAATAGGTAAGCAAAAGGCCCAAAGCAGGGTTTCTCCACTGACACTTTACTGGTCACACTGATATCTGAGTTTTCTGAGATGCTTGCCATTCCCTTCAGTTATCCAGTACATGGCCATGTCACAGAGCTGGGAGGTGGTACATATCTTGGACACAAAACCATGAGCCAATTCTGGAGAGTGGCCAGAATTCAGGAAGAAAACAGGAACTTAGCAAGTTAGTAGGTGTTGCCCATAGTTAAGGCAAGCCCCAGTCCATTCATAAATTGGAAAGGATGAATGCTGGAAAGTTTTCTACTAGACAGGACGCATCCATTGATTCATTCTCTTTTCCAATGTCTACAACCAGGGATACAGTGGGATACACAGACATAGAAACACTCGCCTTGTCAAATGACTTACTAGAAACAGTCCACTCCAAACCAAACAAACTGCCTTTCCTACCTATTCTCAGAACATGAGACAAAACCATAAACTCACACCCACACCCACTAAGGCACCTCCTTCCCCCAAGTAGGTCTGTGACTATCTGGAGTGTCTTCTGACTGGTGGGCCATACAATGTTCCCCCAAAATGGCCCGTCCTCTCTCAGATCTGGCCTCCTTGGCCTACTCAATGAAGTTGTCAGGAGCCACCAGTGAGCCACTCACTACCTGCTTTCTCAGAAAAGTCCCCTCTTCAGAGCTTTCCTGGCATTTGGTCATCCTCACATCAGTAGGTACCAAGAAAGACTGACTCTCTCCTTGGTAAATGCAAACAAGTCAGCCCACTGGGACTGGGACTGAAACTGGCTCTGGGTGCCTGGCTTCCTGGTTGCCAAGTTCAAAGAGTTCCATCACAAAAGAAGTGAGGTGAGGTCACTTCCTTCAGGAACTGAATGAGGTCACTGCCTTGGCAACCAAATTGTCCTAACAGTTGCTTCCAAGGGTCCTATGAGGTGGAGGCTGCCCCTGCTTCCTGTGACACTTTCACAAGTTAGAATGGTATATCCTCCATAGGCACCCAGGAACAGCTTTCCACACAGGCCTGGTTTGGTCCATCTTGTCTACATTAAGAAGAGAGAGGCTCATACAGACACAACCCTTCATCCTGACCAGGTTGTTTGCCATGGAAGATGACTTTTGCTCTCTCATGTCCTTCAGAGCTGCCTACTTCTTCTCCAGGGATCATTTCTGCATGGACCTTTGAGTTCTCAGCAGGTGGAAGATCCCCTACATTCCTCTCTTGTAAGACCAACTCTGTCCCTGCTCTTCTGTAAAGTTGGATTGAGGGAACAGTGTATGGTTAGGGGTAAGAACATGTTTGATTTGGGTTAGGAATCATTCTACTGGATGAAGAATGGTATTGGGAACCTGCGATATATATAATAATGTATAGGTGAAGTATATGTATGACAACAGAAATCTAAGTAAGCTTTGAAGCCCAGAAGGGCATTGGGCCCTTGACTGGGATACTTAGCTTTGAATTACATTCTGCACAGATGTCTCAGATAAATTGATATACAATGGCATAAGACCTTGTACCTTGGATGATTGAATGTGGAAGAGAACATCCAGTCAAAAAGGGATAGTAGGTAGGATTAGGAAGATAGTCAGTAGGTTTAGGAAGAAGAGTGAGTATAACATTTGGACCAAAAGTTCTTTAGCAGTAGGGTGTCAGTTAGAGAGTAGATGTAAATGTCAGCACATGTGAAGAGTCAGTCACAATAATGAATATGGGAAATTAGGTAGGAGAGCAGATATCAATAGATACATTGGGAATTCAGTCAAAGTATAAAGTGAGTGATAGGATTAGATATTTTCAACAGGGTTGAGGTTGAATATGTACTCTTAGGACGAAGCAACTGTGTAGTCACCAATAGGATTGACATTTGAGAGCATTAGGCCCCTGGACAAGGATGTGTTTAGTAATCCATGCTCACTTTCCATTTAGACTTTGGTACAATCATAAGTGTGAACTTTGCATTATGTGTCCAGAATATCCCTGTGATCAAATGTATATGTAGATCAGGTGACATGAGTATTTCTTCCACCATTTCTGGGAGCAATATCGTGAAGACGTGTTGATTAGTATTTGGGGGCACCAATAGGTGTACCTTGTGTCTATGAATATAGAGATAATGCATGAATAGACCATACTGTGAATAAATAGTATAACTGGTTCCAATTTACATAATGGATTGAACTGATACCTGAAAATATATAGGAAATCTAATATTGATACAGAATCATTCATTCCAACCAGTTATATATCTAATGGTAATATTAGGGTTCTGGTTTACCATGAAGGCTGTGTGAGATTTGCTTGAAAAGTGATTATGGAAATCGAAAATAATGTGTTTGGAAAGAAGTCTCATGAAAAGGCCAGTCCAGAAATATACAGGAGTACATGTGTTCTGAAGCAGGAAGTGATTGAAAGTGAACCAAATGCCTGTAAATTTGTGAACTTGTGGATGAAATATATATCCTATGATGTGCATCAACTGAAGAAATAGTGATGTACCAGTGTCGAAAAAAAAGAAACGTCAAAATACACATCATGTATCATAGGAATCTACTTGCATTGATGCTAAACTCGGTCAGTTACTGTAGAAATATTAGGATTTCTAAGGACCATTCACTAGGACACAAATGTGTATTTCAGGTGGATGAATATTTCTGAGAATAATCTTTGGAAAAGATGATTATAAATCCACATACATGAACATGAATGAATTTAGGGAGTGTATAATAAGACACATATATTTCATACTTTGAAAAATCTGGAGAGAGAGACTGTGTGTGTGTGTTTGTGTATATATATATATATATATATATATATATATATATATATAAATACATTCAAACAATACAAACACACAGAGAATTTGAAAAGTCGAAATATATATGCCAATCAAAATTCATCATGAAATATGTATCATCCACAGATCCAAAAGTATTTAATTTACTGAACATGGATTTATGTATCATGTTGTTCAAGTAGAAAGCTCACCCATAGGTTGAATTTTCAGTTCCAACAGCATTTACGAGGAGTGATCTCTTGTCACAATTTGTATCTGCCATGTCAGCCTCCTCACAAGAATGTACGTGGGATACCAGGTAGGATTCTATATGTGCATGTAAAAATACATGTGCTGAATAGGCTACAGAGAAAGGGAGACAGGAATTCACATACTTGTTAACTTTACAAACACATGGAGAACTACTTCTCTTAAATTGGACTAGATTTATACCACCTAGCCTTTATAATGCCAAAGGAAAGTCCAATTATACACCATGCCTCCTCTGAACTGCATGTATTGCTATTCTGTTTGTGTTATTTTCCTCCATCATATCAGGATTGGTAATCAGAGTCTAGGAGGGTATGGGTTAGTGTCAGGGATTCAGTATTTTGAATGGAAAATAGGAAAATGAATCCAATGTGTATGCAATTCTGTGCTACACAAAAATCTTCCCACTCTCATCAAGAACAATGCCTTGACATTACCTTTGCCCCAAGAAAGACACGATTCGAAGAGAAGAGTTAGAAAATCTGTGAATACATATATACAATGGAAAATGCTCAGGAGTTCACAACCTTGGAGGTGGTCGAGGAGTTTCCATAAGTAAGGGACAGGATAAACACTCGCCAAACATGGAGCTCTGCTGGCCTAAAGACTTCTTGGGAAACTGCCTCTGAGGTTGGACCCTTGAAATATATGTTGTTGTCAGGAGCTTTATCTTCCTTTGTAGTGAGACCATCAAAGCTTGGTCTGCGTCTATGTGGCCTGGAGGACATGGTTTCTGATTTTCCAATGAACATGAGGCAGCAGTGCTGAATTCTCTCTTTGTAGGTCAACTGTGGCCACTGGGGTCTAAGTGTTTCCCCGTGTGGACTGTGAGGCCATTTGGTCATCCTCCACTTTTCCTGGTGTTTCTTGCTGCTTCACTGGGAGTTTCCTATTTGCTTCATGAAATACAAGGAGTTCAACTGGGACACAGTGCTGGAGGGAGTTCTGTCACGTGTGCTGACTCAGGGTCCTAGGAGAATGCACCAACCAGGCTTCTATGCCACAGAGCTTGCCCCCTTGACCATAGCAACCTGATTCTGAACATTGCCCGGAAACCTCTCCATAGAACAAGATGCCTTTACATATAAGGGTCTGCTGGCTGCACCGTGTCAGTCACAAGCCATGTGGAAGCCAATGGCAGATCCACATGGCCCCACCACAGATGTTTTATCACACACCTGCACACCACTGCTCTAGGCCCACTAATCAGCAGGCTCCAACTTACTGGCATCTCTGTTCTACACCATTTTCATGAAACCCAGTCAATCAAGGCACTGTCTGGTACACTCATGATCAGCAACAGGACATCCAAAGGTTCTCCAGTGCCACGTGGTCATGGGAATTTCAAAAATTTCATGGTATTTATCAAGCCATTTCTCAAGGATGAACTTGGAGGCACTGTGGGTTTCTATTCATTCAGGAACCACTAAATGGTGAGGAAGCTCATTTCAATGAAAGCTCTGGAGAAACACTCAGAGGCAAGGCTTCCCAAGAGTGGCCAAAAGGTCACATCAAGCCAGGCCCATTGAGCTCTACAATGTGAGGTCCCTGTGTGTTTTGACTCTCAATTATGGCTGCCAGGTCTTTAAGAATAAAATCATGTGATATCCTGGCTGAGATTCCCAGTGCTCTGTGGAAAGCCACCCTGGGCCTAGATCTCAGTTTCCAAGGGCAACTCTCATGCGTGGCCTCCTAAAATCCCAACACAATTCATGGCAATACTTCTCTGAGTTCAGTACCAGAACTCAGTCTCTAAGGGGAATCACGCCAGAGTTCAAGCCCAGGTGGACAAAGTCATCCCTTCCAACCGCCACAGAAATGACCACAATTCCAACCAAAACACTGCCACATGGCCCTCATCTTCTTCCATATAGACACTCATCATAACCTCTGGCTGGAGGTTTCCATGAGGGGGCAGCCCAAGACAGTGTCTAGAATAAGCTCCCTTGCCCCTCATTTGCCTAATGTCAGGGTGGCCTGTGAACCAGGAGTGATCAAATACGCCTGCCATTAATACTGCTCTGCTTCTCCAAATTGAGGACTACTGACTTTCGGGTATAGATTCTTTCTGTGAATTGGAGACATGAGAAAACCCAAGAACCTATGGGATAGCCTCTGCGGGGCTTTGAAGAACTCATTTGACCCAAAGGATCCCTATTCTCACTTGATGGAGGTCAGGAACTTTCCAGAGGAAAGTGAGAGGCTTCATCCACAATGACTGCTCTCTTTGCCATTTTGGCTTTGGATGCACACATGGGATCTTTCTTTAATCCATCAGGTGCTGAGAATCTAAGCCACAGCCTCACACAGGGCCAAGAGGCTGATTCACACACATCCCTTTGCAAAGGAATTAAGCAAAAAGCCACAGGTGATGCCCCTTCATTTCCATTTGAAAACTGTTTACTTCAGGCTTCACAAAGGGGTAGCCTGAGGCAAAGACCTTCCTGACATTCAGGGCAACAGAACAATAGGTAAGCAAAAGGCCCAAAGCAGGGTTTCTCCACTGACACTTTACTGGTCACACTGATATCTGAGTTTTCTGAGATGCTTGCCATTCCCTTCAGTTATCCAGTACATGGCCATGTCACAGAGCTGGGAGGTGGTACATATCTTGGACACAAAACCATGAGCCAATTCTGGAGAGTGGCCAGAATTCAGGAAGAAAACAGGAACTTAGCAAGATAGTAGGTGTTGCCCATAATAAGGCAAGCCCCAGTCCATTCATAAATTGGAAAGGATGAATGCTGGAAAGTTTTCTTCTAGACAGGACGCATCCATTGATTCATTCTCTTTTCCAATGTCTACAACCAGGGATACAGTGGGATACACAGACATAGAAACACTCGCCTTGTCAAATGACTTACTAGAAACAGTCCACTCCAAACCAAACAAACTCCCTTTCCTACCTATTCTCAGAACATGAGACAAAACCATAAACTCACACCCACACCCACTAAGGCACCTCCTTCCCCCAAGTAGGTCTGTGACTATCTGGAGTGTCTTCTGACTGGTGGGCCATACAATGTTCCCCCAAAATGGCCCGTCCTCTCTCAGATCTGGCCTCCTTGGCCTACTCAATGAAGCTGTCAGGAGCCACCAGTGAGCCACTCACTACCTGCTTTCTCAGAAAAGTCCCCTCTTCAGAGCTTTCCTGGCATTTGGTCATCCTCACATCAGTAGGTACCAAGAAAGACTGACTCTCTCCTTGGTAAATGCAAACAAGTCAGCCCACTGGGACTGGGACTGAAACTGGCTCTGGGTGCCACGCTTCCTGGTTGCCAAGTTCAAAGAGTTCCATCACAAAAGAAGTGAGGTGAGGTCACTTCCTTCAGGAACTGAATGAGGTCACTGCCTTGGCAACCAAATTGTCCTAACAGTTGCTTCCAAGGGTCCTATGAGATGGAGGCTGCCCCTGCTTCCTGTGACACTTTCACAAGTTAGAATGGTATATCCTCCATAGGCTCCCAGGAACAGCTTTCCACACAGGCCTGGTTTGGTCCATCTTGTCTACATTAAGAAGAGAGAGGCTCATACAGACACAACCCTTCATCCTGACCAGGTTGTTTGCCATGGAAGATGACTTTTGCTCTCTCATGTCCTTCAGAGCTGCCTACTTCTTCTCCAGGGATCATTTCTGCATGGACCTTTGAGTTCTCAGCAGGTGGAAGATCCCCTACATTCCTCTCTTGTAAGACCAACTCTGTCCCTGCTCTTCTGTAAAGTTGGATTGAGGGAACAATGTATGGTTAGGGGTAAGAACATGTTTGATTTGGGTTAGGAATCATTCTACTTGATGAAGAATGGTATTGGGAACCTGCGATATATATAATAATGTATAGGTGAAGTATATGTATGACAACAGAAATCTAAGTAAGCTTTGAAGCCCAGAAGGGCATTGGGCCCTTGACTGGGATACTTAGCTTTGAATTACATTCTGCACAGATGTCTCAGATAAATTGATATACAATGGCATAAGACCTTGTACCTTGGATGATTGAATGTGGAAGAGAACATCCAGTCAAAAAGGGATAGTAGGTAGGATTAGGAAGATAGTCAGTAGGTTTAGGAAGAAGAGTGAGTATACCATTTGGACCAAAAGTTCTTTAGCAGTAGGGTGTCAGTTAGAGAGTAGATGTAAATGTCAGCACATGTGAAGAGTCAGTCACAATAATGAATATGGGAAATTAGGTAGGAGAGCAGATATCAATAGATACATTGGGAATTCAGTCAAAGTATAAAGTGAGTGATAGGATTAGATATTTTCAACAGGGTTGAGGTTGAATATGTACTCTTAGGACGAA
Source organism: Urocitellus parryii (assembly GCF_045843805.1). Lineage (NCBI taxonomy): Eukaryota > Metazoa > Chordata > Mammalia > Rodentia > Sciuridae > Urocitellus > Urocitellus parryii. The sequence continues at coordinate 112,868,970 of NC_135535.1, read as the reverse complement.
GCAACTGTGTAGTCACCAATAGGATTGACATTTGAGAGCATTAGGCCCCTGGACAAGGATGTGTTTAGTAATCCATGCTCACTTTCCATTTAGACTTTGGTACAATCATAAGTGTGAACTTTGCATTATGTGTCCAGAATATCACTGTGATCAAATGTATATGTAGATCAGGTGACATGAGTATTTCTTCCACCATTTCTGGGAGCAATATCTTGAAGACGTGTTGATTAGTATTTGGGGGCACCAATAGGTGTACCTTCTGTCTATGAATATAGAGATAATGCATGAATAGACCATACTGTGAATAAATAGTATAACTGGTTCCAATTTACATAATGGATTGAACTGATACCTGAAAATATATAGGAAATCTAATATTGATACACAATCATTCATTCCAACCAGTTATATATCTAATGGTAATATTAGGGTTCTGGTTTACCATGAAGGCTGTGTGAGATTTGCTTGAAAAGTGATTATGGAAATCGAAAATAATGTGTTTGGAAAGAAGTCTCATGAAAAGGCCAGTCCAGAAATATACAGGAGTACATGTGTTCTGAAGCAGGAAGTGATTGAAAGTGAACCAAATGCCTGTAAATTTGTGAACTTGTGGATGAAATATATATCCTATGATGTGCATCAACTGAAGAAATAGTGATGTACCAGTGTCAAAAAAAAGAAACGTCAAAATACACATCATGTATCATAGGAATCTACTTGCATTGATGCTAAACTCGGTCAGTTACTGTAGAAATATTAGGATTTCTAAGGACCATTCACTAGGAAACAAATGTGTATTTCAGGTGGATGAATATTTCTGAGAAGAATCTTTGGAAAAGATGATTATAAATCCACATACATGAACATGAATGAATTTAGGGTGTGTATAATAAGACACATATATTTCATACTTTGAAAAATCTGGAGAGAGAGACTGTGTGTGTGTGTGTGTGTGTTTGTGTATATATATATATATATATATATATATATATATATATACATACATTCAAACAATACAAACACACAGAGACTTTAAAAAGTCGAAATATATATGCCAATCAAAATTCATCATGAAATATGTATCATCCACAGATCCAAAAATATTTAATTTACTGAACATGGATTTATGTATCATGTTGTTCAAGTAGAAAGCTCACCCATAGGTTGAATTTTCAGTTCCAACAGCATTTACGAGGAGTGATCTCTTGTCACAATTTGTATCTGCCATGTCAGCCTCCTCACAAGAATGTACGTGGGATACCAGGTAGGATTCTATATGTGCATGTAAAAATACATGTGCTGAATAGGCTACAGAGAAAGGGAGACAGGAATTCACATACTTGTTAACTTTACAAACACATGGAGAACTACTTCTCTTAAATTGGACTAGATTTATACCACCTAGCCTTTATAATGCCAAAGGAAAGTCCAATTATACACCATGCCTCCTCTGAACTGCATGTATTGCTATTCTGTTTGTGTTATTTTCCTCCATCATATCAGGATTGGTAATCAGAGTCTAGGAGGGTATGGGTTAGTGTCAGGGATTCAGTATTTTGAATGGAAAATAGGAAAATGAATCCAATGTGTATGCAATTCTGTGCTACACAAAAATCTTCCCACTCTCATCAAGAACAATGCCTTGACATTACCTTTGCCCCAAGAAAGACACGATTCGAAGAGAAGAGTTAGAAAATCTGTGAATACATATATACAATGGAAAATGCTCAGGAGTTCACAACCTTGGAGGTGGTAGAGGAGTTTCCATAAGTAAGGGACAGGATAATCACTCCCCAAACATGGAGCTCTGCTGGCCTAAAGACTTCTTGGGAAACTGCCTCTGAGGTTGGACCCTTGAAATATATGTTGTTGTCAGGAGCTTTATCTTCCTTTGTAGTGAGACCATCAAAGCTTGGTCTGCATCTATGTGGCCTGGAGGACATGGTTTCTGATTTTCCAATGAACATGAGGCAGCAGTGCTGAATTCTCTCTTTATAGGTCAACTGTGGCCACTGGGGTCTAAGTGTTTCCCCGTGTGGACTGTGAGGCCATTTGGTCATCCTCCACTTTTCCTGGTGTTTCTTGCTGCTTCACTGGGAGTTTCCTATTTGCTTCATGAAATACAAGGAGTTCAACTGGGACACAGTGCTAGAGGGAGTTCTGTCACGTGTGCTGACTCAGGGTCCTAGGAGAATGCACCAACCAGGCTTCTATCCCACAGAGCTTGCCCCCTTGACCATAGCAACCTGATTCTGAACATTGCCCGGAAACCTCTCCATAGAACAAGATGCCTTTACATATAAGGGTCTGCTGGCTGCACCGTGTCAGTCACAAGCCATGTGGAAGCCAATGGCAGATCCACATGGCCCCACCACAGATGTTTTATCACACACCTGCACACCACTGCTCTAGGCCCACTAATCAGCAGCCTCCAACTTACTGGCATCTCTGTTCTAAACCATTTTCATGAATCCCAGTCAATCAAGGCACTGTCTGGTACACTCATGATCAGCAACAGGACATCCAAAGGTTCTCCAGTGCCACGTGGTCATGGGAATTTCAAAAATTTCATGGTATTTATCAAGCCATTTCTCAAGGATGAACTTGGAGGCACTGTGGGTTTCTATTCATTCAGGAACCACTAAATGGTGAGGAAGCTCATTTCAATGAAAGCTCTGGAGAAACACTCAGAGGCAAGGCTTCCCAAGAGTGGCCAAAAGGTCACATCAAGCCAGGCCCATTGAGGTCTACAATGTGAGGTCCCTGTGTGTTTTGACTCTCAATTATGGCTGCCAGGTCTTTAAGAATAAAATCATGTGATATCCTGGCTGAGATTCCCAGTGCTCTGTGGAAAGCCACCCTGGGCCTAGATCTCAGTTTCCAAGAGCAACTCTCATGCGTGGCCTCCTAAAATCCCAACACAATTCATGGCAATACTTCTCTGAGTTCAGTACCAGAACTCAGTCTCTAAGGGGAATCACGCCAGAGTTCAAGCCCAGGTGGACAAAGTCATCCCTTCCAACCGCCACAGAAATGACCACAATTCCAACCAAAACACTGCCACATGGCCCTCATCTTCTTCCATATAGACACTCATCATAACCTCTGGCTGGAGGTTTCCATGAGGGGGCAGCCCATGACAGTGTCTAGAATAAGCTCCCTTGCCCCTCATTTGCCTAGTGTCAGGGTGGCCTGTGAACTAGGAGTGATCAAATACGCCTGCCATTAATACTGCTCTGCTTCTCCAAATTGAGGACTACTGACTTTCGGGTATAGATTCTTTCTGTGAATTGGAGACATGAGAAAACCCAAGAAGCTATGGGATAGCCTCTGCAGGGCTTTGAAGAACTCATTTGACCCAAAGGATCCCTATTCTCACTTGATGGAGGTCAGGAACTTTCCAGAGGAAAGTGAGAGGCTTCATCCACAATGACTGCTCTTTTTGCCATTTTGGCTTTGGATGCACACATGGGATCTTTCTTTAATCCATCAGGTGCTGAGAATCTAAGCCACAGCCTCACACAGGGCCAAGAGGCTGATTCACACACATCCCTTTGCAAAGGAATTAAGCAAAAAGCTACAGGTGATGCCCCTTCATTTCCATTTGAAAACTGTTGACTTCAGGCTTCACAAAGGGGTAGCCTGAGGCAAAGACCTTCCTGACATTCAGGGCAACAGAACAATAGGTAAGCAAAAGGCCCAAAGCAAGGTTTCTCCACTGACACTTTACTGGTCACACTGATCTCTGAGTTTTCTGAGATGCTTGCCATTCCCTTCAGTTATCCAGTACACGGCCATGTCACAGAGCTGGGAGGTGGTACATATCTTGGACACAAAACCATGAGCCAATTCTGGAGAGTGGCCAGAATTCAGGAAGAAAACAGGAACTTAGCAAGATAGTAGGTGTTGCCCATAGATAAGGCAAGCCCCAGTCCATTCATAAATTGGAAAGGATGAATGCTGGAAAGTTTTCTACTAGACAGGACGCATCCATTGATTCATTCTCTTTTCCAATGTCTACAACCAGGGATACAGTGGGATACACAGACATAGAAACACTCGCCTTGTCAAATGACTTACTAGAAACAGTCCACTCCAAACCAAACAAACTGCCTTTCCTACCTATTCTCAGAACATGAGACAAAACCATAAACTCACACCCACACCCACTAAGGCACCTCCTTCCCCCAAGTAGGTCTGTGACTATCTGGAGTGTCTTCTGACTGGTGGGCCATACAATGTTCCCCCAAAATGGCCCGTCCTCTCTCAGATCTGGCCTCCTTGGCCTACTCAATGAAGTTGTCAGGAGCCACCAGTGAGCCACTCACTACCTGCTTTCTCAGAACAGTCCCCTCTTCAGAGCTTTCCTGGCATTTGGTCATCCTCACATCAGTAGGTACCAAGAAAGACTGACTTTCTCCTTGGTAAATGCAAACAAGTCAGCCCACTGGGACTGGGACTGAAACTGGCTCTGGGTGCCACGCTTCCTGGTTGCCAAGTTCAAAGAGTTCCATCACAAAAGAAGTGAGGTGAGGTCACTTCCTTCAGGAACTGAATGAGGTCACTGCCTTGGCAACCAAATTGTCCTAACAGTTGCTTCCAAGGGTCCTATGAGATGGAGGCTGCCCCTGCTTCCTGTGACACTTTCACAAGTTAGAATGGTATATCCTCCATAGGCACCCAGGAACAGCTTTCCACACAGGCCTGGTTTGGTCCATCTTGTCTACATTAAGAAGAGAGAGGCTCATACAGACACAACCCTTCATCCTGACCAGGTTGTTTGCCATGGAAGATGACTTTTGCTCTCTCATGTCCTTCAGAGCTGCCTACTTCTTCTCCAGGGATCATTTCTGCATGGACGTTTGAGTTCTCAGCAGGTGGAAGATCCCCTACATTCCTCTATTGTAAGACCAACTCTGTCCCTGCTCTTCTGTAAAGTTGGATTGAGGGAACAGTGTATGGTTAGGGGTAAGAACATGTTTGATTTGGGTTAGGAATCATTCTACTGGATGAAGAATGGTATTGGGAACCTGCGATATATATAATAATGTATAGGTGAAGTATATGTATGACAACAGAAATCTAAGTAAGCTTTGAAGCCCAGAAGGGCATTGCGCCCTTGACTGGGAAACTTAGCTTTGAATTACATTCTGCACAGATGTCTCAGATAAATTGATATACAATGGCATAAGACCTTGTACCTTGGATGATTGAATGTGGAAGAGAACATCCAGTCAAAAAGGGATAGTAGGTAGGATTAGGAAGATAGTCAGTAGGTTTAGGAAGAAGAGTGAGTATAACATTTGGACCAAAAGTTCTTTAGCAGTAGGGTGTCAGTTAGAGAGTAGATGTAAATGTCAGCACATGTGAAGAGTCAGTCACAATAATGAATATGGGAAATTAGGTAGGAGAGCAGATATCAATAGATACATTGGGAAATCAGTCAAAGTATAAAGTGAGTGATAGGATTAGATATTTTCAACAGGGTTGAGGTTGAATATGTACTCTTAGGACGAAGCAACTGTGTAGTCACCAATAGGATTGACATTTGAGAGCATTAGGCCCCTGGACAAGGATGTGTTTAGTAATCCATGCTCACTTTCCATTTAGACTTTGGTACAATCATAAGTGTGAACTTTGCATTATGTGTCCAGAATATCAGTGTGATCAAATGTATATGTAGATCAGGTGACATGAGTATTTCTTCCACCATTTCTGGGAGCAATATCTTGAAGACGTGTTGATTAGTATTTGGGGGCACCAATAGGTGTACCTTGTGTCTATGAATATAGAGATAATGCATGAATAGACCATACTGTGAATAAATAGTATAACTGGTTCCAATTTACATAATGGATTGAACTGATACCTGAAAATATATAGGAAATCTAATATTGATACACAATCATTCATTCCAACCAGTTATATATCTAATGGTAATATTAGGGTTCTGGTTTACCATGAAGGCTGTGTGAGATTTGCTTGAAAAGTGATTATGGAAATCGAAAATAATGTGTTTGGAAAGAAGTCTCATGAAAAGGCCAGTCCAGAAATATACAGGAGTACATGTGTTCTGAAGCAGGAAGTGATTGAAAGTGAACCAAATGCCTGTAAATTTGTGAACTTGTGGATGAAATATATATCCTATGATGTGCATCAACTGAAGAAATAGTGATGTACCAGTGTCGAAAAAAAAAGAAACGTCAAAATACACATCATGTATCATAGGAATCTACTTGCATTGATGCTAAACTCGGTCAGTTACTGTAGAAATATTAGGATTTCTAAGGACCATTCACTAGGAAACAAATGTGTATTTCAGGTGGATGAATATTTCTGAGAATAATCTTTGGAAAAGATGATTATAAATCCACATACATGAACACGAATGAATTTAGGGAGTGTATAATAAGACACATATATTTCATACTTTGAAAAAACTGGAGAGAGAGACTCTGTGTGTGTGTGTGTTTGTGTATATATATATATATATATACATACATTCAAACAATACAAACACACAGAGACTTTAAAAAGTCGAAATATATATGCCAATCAAAATTCATCATGAAATATGTATCATCCACAGATCCAAAAATATTTAATTTACTGAACATGGATTTATGTATCATGTTGTTCAAGTAGAAAGCTCACCCATAGGTTGAATTTTCAGTTCCAACAGCATTTACGAGGAGTGATCTCTTGTCACAATTTGTATCTGCCATGTCAGCCTCCTCACAAGAATGTACGTGGGATACCAGGTAGGATTCTATATGTGCATGTAAAAATACATGTGCTGAATAGGCTACAGAGAAAGGGAGACAGGAATTCACATACTTGTTAACTTTACAAACACATGGAGAACTACTTCTCTTAAATTGGACTAGATTTATAACACCTAGCCTTTATAATGCCAAAGGAAAGTCCAATTATACACCATGCCTCCTCTGAACTGCATGTATTGCTATTCTGTTTGTGTTATTTTCCTCCATCATATCAGGATTGGTAATCAGAGTGTAGGTGGGTATGGGTTAGTGTCAGGGATTCAGTATTTTGAATGGAAAATAGGAAAATGAATCCAATGTGTATGCAATTCTGTGCTACACAAAAATCTTCCCACTCTCATCAAGAACAATGCCTTGACATTACCATTGCCCCAAGTAAGACACGATTCGAAGAGAAGAGTTAGAAAATCTGTGAATACATATATACAATGGAAAATGCTCAGGAGTTCACAACCTTGGAGGTGGTAGAGGAGTTTCCATAAGTAAGGGACAGGATAATCACTCCCCAAACATGGAGCTCTGCTGGCCTAAAGACTTCTTGGGAAACTGCCTCTCAGGTTGGACCCTTGAAATATATGTTGTTGTCAGGAGCTTTATCTTCCTTTGTAGTGAGACCATCAAAGCTTGGTCTGCATTTATGTGGCCTGGAGGACATGGTTTCTGATTTTCCAATTTACATGAGGCAGCAGTGCTGAATTCTCTCTTTGTAGGTCAACTGTGGCCACTGGGGACTAAGTGTTTCCCTGTGAGGACTGTGAGGCCATATGGTCATCCTCCACTTTTCCTGGTGTTTCTTCCTGCTTCACTGGGAGTTTCCTATTTGCTTCATGAAATACAAGGAGTTCAACTGGGACACAGTGCTGGAGGGAGTTCTGTCATATGTGCTGACTCAGGGTCCTAGGAGAATGCACCAACCAGGCTCCTATCCCACAGAGCTTGCCCCCTTGACCATAGCAACCTGATTCTGAACATTGCCCGGAAACCTCTCCATAGAACAAGATGCCTTTACATATAAGGGTCTGCTGGCTGCACCGTGTCAGTCACAAGCCATGTGGAAGCCAATGGCAGATCCACATGGCCCCACCACAGATGTTTTATCACACACCTGCACACCACTGCTCTAGGCCCACTAATCAGCAGGCTCCAACTTACTGGCATCTCTGTTCTACACCATTTTCATGAAACCCAGTCAATCAAGGCACTGTCTGGTACACTCATGATCAGCAACACGACATCCAAAGGTTCTCCAGTGCCACGTGGTCATGGGAATTTCAAAAATTTCATGGTATTTATCAAGCCATTTCTCAAGGATGAACTTGGAGGCACTGTGGGTTTCTATTCATTCAGGAACCACTAAATGGTGAGGAAGCTCATTTCAATGAAAGCTCTGGAGAAACACTCAGAGGCAAGGCTTCCCAAGAGTGGCCAAAAGGTCACATCAAGCCAGGCCCATTGAGGTCTACAATGTGAGGTCCCTATGTGTTTTGACTCTCAATTATGGCTGCCAGGTCTTTAAGAATAAAATCATGTGATATCCTGGCTGAGATTCCCAGTGCTCTGTGGAAAGCCACCCTGGGCCTAGATCTCAGTTTCCAAGGGCAACTCTCATGCGTGGCCTCCTAAAATCCCAACACAATTCATGGCAATACTTCTCTGAGTTCAGTACCAGAACTCAGTCTCTAAGGGGAATCACGCCAGAGTTCAAGCCCAGGTGGACAAAGTCATCCCTTCCAACCGCCACAGAAATGACCACAATTCCAACCAAAACACTGCCACATGGCCCTCATCTTCTTCCATATAGACACTCATCATAACCTCTGGCTGGAGGTTTCCATGAGGGGGCAGCCCAAGACAGTGTCTAGAATAAGCTCCCTTGCCCCTCATTTGCCTAGTGTCAGGGTGGCCTGTGAACCAGGAGTGATCAAATACGCCTGCCATTAATACTGCTCTGCTTCTCCAAATTGAGGACTACTGACTTTCGGGTATAGATTCTTTCTGTGAATTGGAGACATGAGAAAACCCAAGAACCTATGGGATAGCCTCTGCAGGGCTTTGAAGAACTCATTTGACCCAAAGGATCCCTATTCTCACTTGATGGAGGTCAGGAACTTTCCAGAGGAAAGTGAGAGGCTTCATCCACAATGACTGCTCTTTTTGCCATTTTGGCTTTGGATGCACACATGGGATCTTTCTTTAATCCATCAGGTGCTGAGAATCTAAGCCACAGCCTCACACAGGGCCAAGAGGCTGATTCACACACATCCCTTTGCAAAGGAATTAAGCAAAAAGCCACAGGTGATGCCCCTTCATTTCCATTTGAAAACTGTTTACTTCAGGCTTCAAAAAGGGATAGCCTGAGGCAAAGACCTTCCTGACATTCAGGGCAACAGAACAATAGGTAAGCAAAAGGCCCAAAGCAGGGTTTCTCCACTGAAAATTTACTGGTCACACTGATATCTGAGTTTTCTGAGATGCTTGCCATTCCCTTCAGTTATCCAGTACATGGCCATGTCACAGAGCTGGGAGGTGGTACATATCTTGGACACAAAACCATGAGCCAATTCTGGAGAGTGGCCAGAATTCAGGAAGAAAACAGGAACTTAGCAAGATAGTAGGTGTTGCCCATAGATAAGGCAAGCCCCAGTCCATTCATAAATTGGAAAGGATGAATGCTGGAAAGTTTTCTACTAGACAGGACGCATCCATTGATTCATTCTCTTTTCCAATGTCTACAACCAGGGATACAGTGGGATACACAGACATAGAAACACTCGCCTTGTCAAATGACTTACTAGAAACAGTCCACTCCAAACCAAACAAACTGCCTTTCCTATCTATTCTCAGAACATGAGACAAAACCATAAACTCACACCCACACCCACTAAGGCACCTCCTTCCCCCAAGTAGGTCTGTGACTATCTGGAGTGTCTTCTGACTGGTGGGCCATACAATGTTCCCCCAAAATGGCCCGTCTTCTCTCAGATCTGGCCTCCTTGGCCTACTCAATGAAGTTGTCAGGAGCCACCAGTGAGCCACTCACTACCTGCTTTCTCAGAACAGTCCCCTCTTCAGAGCTTTCCTGGCATTTGGTCATCCTCACATCAGTAGGTACCAAGAAAGACTGACTCTCTCCTTGGTAAATGCAAACAAGTCAGCCCACTGGGACTGGGACTGAAACTGGCTCTGGGTGCCTGGCTTCCTGGTTGCCAAGTTCAAAGAGTTCCATCACAAAAGAAGTGAGGTGAGGTCACTTCCTTCAGGAACTGAATGAGGTCACTGCCTTGGCAACCAAATTGTCCTAACAGTTGCTTCCAAGGGTCCTATGAGATGGAGGCTGCCCCTGCTTCCTGTGACACTTTCACAAGTTAGAATGGTATATCCTCCACAGGCACCCAGGAACAGCTTTCCACACAGGCCTGGTTTGGTCCATCTTGTCTACATTAAGAAGAGAGAGGCTCATACAGACACAACCCTTCATCCTGACCAGGTTGTTTGCCATGGAAGATGACTTTTGCTCTCTCATGTCCTTCAGAGCTGCCTACTTCTTCTCCAGGGATCATTTCTGCATGGACCTTTGAGTTCTCAGCAGGTGGAAGATCCCCTACATTCCTCTATTGTAAGACCAACTCTGTCCCTGCTCTTCTGTAAAGTTGGATTGAGGGAACAGTGTATGGTTAGGGGTAAGAACATGTTTGATTTGGGTTAGGAATCATTCTACTGGATGAAGAATGGTATTGGGAACCTGCGATATATATAATAATGTATAGGTGAAGTATATGTATGACAACAGAAATCTAAGTAAGCTTTGAAGCCCAGAAGGGCATTGAGCCCTTGACTGGGATACTTAGCTTTGAATTACATTCTGCACAGATGTCTCAGATAAATTGATATACAATGGCATAAGACCTTGTACCTTGGATGATTGAATGTGGAAGAGAACATCCAGTCAAAAAGGGATAGTAGGTAGGATTAGGAAGATAGTCAGTAGTTTTAGGAAGAAGAGTGAGTATAACATTTGGACCAAAAGTTCTTTAGCAGTAGGGTGTCAGTTAGAGAGTAGATGTAAATGTCAGCACATGTGAAGAGTCAGTCACAATAATGAATATGGGAAATTAGGTAGGAGAGCAGATATCAATAGAGACATTGGGAAATCAGTCAAAGTATAAAGTGAGTGATAGGATTAGATATTTTCAAGAGGGTTGAGGTTGAATATGTACTCTTAGGACGAAGCAACTGTGTAGTCACCAATAGGATTGACATTTGAGAGCATTAGGCCCCTGGACAAGGATGTGTTTAGTAATCCATGCTCACTTTCCATTTAGACTTTGGTACAATCATAAGTGTGAACTTTGCATTATGTGTCCAGAATATCCCTGTGATCAAATGTATATGTAGATCAGGTGACATGAGTATTTCTTCCACCATTTCTGGGAGCAATATCTTGAAGACGTGTTGATTAGTATTTGGGGGCACCAATAGGTGTACCTTGTGTCTATGAATATAGAGATAATGCATGAATAGACCATACTGTGAATAAATAGTATAACTGGTTCCAATTTACATAATGGATTGAACTGATACCTGAAAATATATAGGAAATCTAATATTGATACACAATCATTCATTCCAACCAGTTATATATCTAATGGTAATATTAGGGTTCTGGTTTACCATGAAGGCTGTGTGAGATTTGCTTGAAAAGTGATTATGGAAATCGAAAATAATGTGTTTGGAAAGAAGTCTCATGAAAAGGCCAGTCCAGAAATATACAGGAGTACATGTGTTCTGAAGCAGGAAGTGATTGAAAGTGAACCAAATGCCTGTAAATTTGTGAACTTGTGGATGAAATATATATCCTATGATGTGCATCAACTGAAGAAATAGTGATGTACCAGTGTCGAAAAAAAAGAAACGTCAAAATACACATCATGTATCATAGGAATCTACTTGCATTGATGCTAAACTCGGTCAGTTACTGTAGAAATATTAGGATTTCTAAGGACCATTCACTAGGAAACAAATGTGTATTTCAGGTGGATGAATATTTCTGAGAATAATCTTTGGAAAAGATGATTATAAATCCACATACATGAACACGAATGAATTTAGGGAGTGTATAATAAGACACATATACTTCATACTTTGAAAAATCTGGAGAGAGAGACTGTGTGTGTGTGTGTGTGTGTGTGTTTGTGTATATGTATATATATATATATATATATATATATATATATATATATATACATACATTCAAACAATACAAACACACAGAGACTTTAAAAAGTCGAAATATATATGCCAATCAAAATTCATCATGAAATATGTATCATCCACAGATCCAAAAATATTTAATTTACTGAACATGGATTTATGTATCATGTTGTTCAAGTGGAAAGCTCACCCATAGGTTGAATTTTCAGTTCCAACAGCATTTACGAGGAGTGATCTCTTGTCACAATTTGTATCTGCCATGTCAGCCTCCTCACAAGAATGTACGTGGGATACCAGGTAGGATTCTATATGTGCATGTAAAAATACATGTGCTGAATAGGCTACAGAGAAAGGGAGACAGGAATTCACATACTTGTTAACTTTACAAACACATGGAGAACTACTTCTCTTAAATTGGACTAGATTTATAACACCTAGCCTTTAAATGCCAAAGGAAAGTCCAATTATACACCATGCCTCCTCTGAACTGCATGTATTGCTATTCTGTTTGTGTTATTTTCCTCCACCATATCAGGATTGGTAATCAGAGTCTAGGTGGGTATGGGTTAGTGTCAGGGATTCAGTATTTTGAATGGAAAATAGGAAAATGAATCCAATGTGTATGCAATTCTGTGCTACACAAAAATCTTCCCACTCTCATCAAGAACAATGCCTTGACATTACCTTTGCCCCAAGTAAGACACGATTCGAAGAGAAGAGTTAGAAAATCTGTGAATACATACATACAATGGAAAATGCTCAGGAGTTCACAACCTTGGAGGTGGTAGAGGAGTTTCCATAAGTAAGGGACAGGATAATCACTCCCCAAACATGGAGCTCTGCTGGCCTAAAGACTTCTTGGGAAACTGCCTCTGAGGTTGGACCCTTGAAATATATGTTGTTGTCAGGAGCTTTATCTTCCTTTGTAGTGAGACCATCAAAGCTTGGTCTGCATCTATGTGGCCTGGAGGACATGGTTTCTGATTTTCCAATGAACATGAGGCAGCAGTGCTGAATTCTCTCTTTGTAGGTCAACTGTGGCCACTGGGGTCTAAGTGTTTCCCTGTGTGGACTGTGAGGCCATTTGGTCATCCTCCACTTTTCCTGGTGTTTCTTGCTGCTTCACTGGGAGTTTCCTATTTGCTTCATGAAATACAAGGAGTTCAACTGGGACACAGTGCTGGAGGGAGTTCTGTCACGTGTGCTGACTCAGGGTCCTAGGAGAATGCACCAACCAGGCTCCTATCCCACAGAGCTTGCCCCCTTGACCATAGCAACCTGATTCTGAACATTGCCCGGAAACCTCTCCATAGAACAAGATGCCTTTACATATAAGGGTCTGCTGGCTGCACCGTGTCAGTCACAAGCCATGTGGAAGCCAATGGCAGATCCACATGGCCCCACCACAGATGTTTTATCACACACCTGCACACCACTGCTCTAGGCCCACTAATCAGCAGGCTCCAACTTACTGGCATCTCTGTTCTACACCATTTTCATGAAACCCAGTCAATCAAGGCACTGTCTGGTACACTCATGATCAGCAACACGACATCCAAAGGTTCTCCAGTGCCACGTGGTCATGGGAATTTCAAAAATTTCATGGTATTTATCAAGCCATTTCTCAAGGATGAACTTGGAGGCACTGTGGGTTTCTATTCATTCAGGAACCACTAAATGGTGAGGAAGCTCATTTCAATGAAAGCTCTGGAGAAACACTCAGAGGCAAGGCTTCCCAAGAGTGGCCAAAAGGTCACATCAAGCCAGGCCCATTGAGGTCTACAATGTGAGGTCCCTATGTGTTTTGACTCTCAATTACGGCTGCCAGGTCTTTAAGAATAAAATCATGTGATATCCTGGCTGAGATTCCCAGTGCTCTGTGGAAAGCCACCCTGGGCCTAGATCTCAGTTTCCAAGGGCAACTCTCATGCGTGGCCTCCTAAAATCCCAACACAATTCATGGCAATACTTCTCTGAGTTCAGTACCAGAACTCAGTCTCTAAGGGGAATCACGCCAGAGTTCAAGCCCAGGTGGACAAAGTCATCCCTTCCAACCGCCACAGAAATGACCACAATTCCAACCAAAACACTGCCACATGGCCCTCATCTTCTTCCATATAGACACTCATCATAACCTCTGGCTGGAGGTTTCCATGAGGGGGCAGCCCAAGACAGTGTCTAGAATAAGCTCCCTTGCCCCTCATTTGCCTAGTGTCAGGGTGGCCTGTGAACCAGGAGTGATCAAATACGCCTGCCATTAATACTGCTCTGCTTCTCCAAATTGAGGACTACTGACTTTCGGGTATAGATTCTTTCTGTGAATTGGAGACATGAGAAAACCCAAGAACCTATGGGATAGCCTCTGCAGGGCTTTGAAGAACTCATTTGACCCAAAGGATCCCTATTCTCACTTGATGGAGGTCAGGAACTTTCCAGAGGAAAGTGAGAGGCTTCATCCACAATGACTGCTCTTTTTGCCATTTTGGCTTTGGATGCACACATGGGATCTTTCTTTAATCCATCAGGTGCTGAGAATCTAAGCCACAGCCTCACACAGGGCCAAGAGGCTGATTCACACACATCCCTTTGCAAAGGAATTAAGCAAAAAGCCACAGGTGATGCCCCTTCTTTTCCATTTGAAAACTGTTTACTTCAGGCTTCACAAAGGGATAGCCTGAGGCAAAGACCTTCCTGACATTCAGGGCAACAGAACAATAGGTAAGCAAAAGGCCCAAAGCAGGGTTTCTCCACTGACACTTTACTGGTCACACTGATATCTGAGTTTTCTGAGATGCTTGCCATTCCCTTCAGTTATCCAGTACATGGCCATGTCACAGAGCTGGGAGGTGGTACATATCTTGGACACAAAACCATGAGCCAATTCTGGAGAGTGGCCAGAATTCAGGAAGAAAACAGGAACTTAGCAAGATAGTAGGTGTTGCCCATAGATAAGGCAAGCCCCAGTCCATTCATAAATTGGAAAGGATGAATGCTGGAAAGTTTTCTACTAGACAGGACGCATCCATTGATTCATTCTCTTTTCCAATGTCTACAACCAGGGATACAGTGGGATACACAGACATAGAAACACTCGCCTTGTCAAATGACTTACTAGAAACAGTCCACTCCAAACCAAACAAACTGCCTTTCCTACCTATTCTCAGAACATGAGACAAAACCATAAACTCACACCCACACCCACTAAGGCACCTCCTTCCCCCAAGTAGGTCTGTGACTATCTGGAGTGTCTTCTGACTGGTGGGCCATACAATGTTCCCCCAAAATGGCCCGTCCTCTCTCAGATCTGGCCTCCTTGGCCTACTCAATGAAGTTGTCAGGAGCCACCAGTGAGCCACTCACTACCTGCTTTCTCAGAAAAGTCCCCTCTTCAGAGCTTTCCTGGCATTTGGTCATCCTCACATCAGTAGGTACCAAGAAAGACTGACTCTCTCCTTGGTAAATGCAAACAAGTCAGCCCACTGGGACTGGGACTGAAACTGGCTCTGGGTGCCTGGCTTCCTGGTTGCCAAGTTCAAAGAGTTCCATCACAAAAGAAGTGAGGTGAGGTCACTTCCTTCAGGAACTGAATGAGGTCACTGCCTTGGCAACCAAATTGTCCTAACAGTTGCTTCCAAGGGTCCTATGAGATGGAGGCTGCCCCTGCTTCCTGTGACACTTTCACAAGTTAGAATGGTATATCCTCCACAGGCACCCAGGAACAGCTTTCCACACAGGCCTGGTTTGGTCCATCTTGTCTACATTAAGAAGAGAGAGGCTCATACAGACACAACCCTTCATCCTGACCAGGTTGTTTGCCATGGAAGATGACTTTTGCTCTCTCATGTCCTTCAGAGCTGCCTACTTCTTCTCCAGGGATCATTTCTGCATGGACCTTTGAGTTCTCAGCAGCTGGAAGATCCCCTACATTCCTCTATTGTAAGACCAACTCTGTCCCTGCTCTTCTGTAAAGTTGGATTGAGGGAACAGTGTATGGTTAGGGGTAAGAACATGTTTGATTTGGGTTAGGAATCATTCTACTGGATGAAGAATGGTATTGGGAACCTGCGATATATATAATAATGTATAGGTGAAGTATATGTATGACAACAGAAATCTAAGTAAGCTTTGAAGCCCAGAAGGGCATTGGGCCCTTGACTGGGATACTTAGCTTTGAATTACATTCTGCACAGATGTCTCAGATAAATTGATATACAATGGCATAAGACCTTGTACCTTGGATGATTGAATGTGGAAGAGAACATCCAGTCAAAAAGGGATAGTAGGTAGGATTAGGAAGATAGTCAGTAGGTTTAGGAAGAAGAGTGAGTATAACATTTGGACCAAAAGTTCTTTAGCAGTAGGGTGTCAGTTAGAGAGTAGATGTAAATGTCAGCACATGTGAAGAGTCAGTCACAATAATGAATATGGGAAATTAGGTAGGAGAGCAGATATCAATAGAGACATTGGGAAATCAGTCAAAGTATAAAGTGAGTGATAGGATTAGATATTTTCAACAGGGTTGAGGTTGAATATGTACTCTTAGGACGAAGCAACTGTGTAGTCACCAATAGGATTGACATTTGAGAGCATTAGGCCCCTGGACAAGGATGTGTTTAGTAATCCATGCTCACTTTCCATTTAGACTTTGGTACAATCATAAGTGTGAACTTTGCATTATGTGTCCAGAATATCACTGTGATCAAATGTATATGTAGATCAGGTGACATGAGTATTTCGTCCACCATTTCTGGGAGCAATATCTTGAAGACGTGTTGATTAGTATTTGGGGGCACCAATAGGTGTACCTTGTGTCTATGAATATAGAGATAATGCATGAATAGACCATACTGTGAATAAATAGTATAACTGGTTCCAATTTACATAATGGATTGAACTGATACCTGAAAATATATAGGAAATCTAATATTGATACACAATCATTCATTCCAACCAGTTATATATCTAATGGTAATATTAGGGTTCTGGTTTACCATGAAGGCTGTGTGAGATTTGCTTGAAAAGTGATTATGGAAATCGAAAATAATGTGTTTGGAAAGAAGTCTCATGAAAAGGCCAGTCCAGAAATATACAGGAGTACATGTGTTCTGAAGCAGGAAGTGATTGAAAGTGAACCAAATGCCTGTAAATTTGTGAACTTGTGGATGAAATATATATCCTATGATGTGCATCAACTGAAGAAATAGTGATGTACCAGTGTTGAAAAAAAAGAAACGTCAAAATACACATCATGTATCATAGGAATCTACTTGCATTGATGCTAAACTCGGTAAGTTACTGTAGAAATATTAGGATTTCTAAGGATCATTCACTAGGAAACAAATGTGTATTTCAGGTGGATGAATATTTCTGAGAATAATCTTTGGAAAAGATGATTATAAATCCACATACATGAACATGAATGAATTTAGGGAGTGTATAATAAGACACATATACTTCATACTTTGAAAAATCTGGAGAGAGAGACTGTGTGTGTGTGTGTGTGTTTGTATATATATATATATATATATATATATATATATATATATACATATATATATATATACATACATTCAAACAATACAAACACACAGAGACTTTAAAAAGTCGAAATATATATGCCAATCAAAATTCATCATGAAATATGTATCATCCACTGATCCAAAAATATTTAATTTACTGAACATGGATTTATGTATCATGTTGTTCAAGTAGAAAGCTCACCCATAGGTTGAATTTTCAGTTCCAACAGCATTTACGTTGAGTGATCTCTTGTCACAATTTGTATCTGCCATGTCAGCCCCCTCACAAGAATGTACGTGGGATACCAGGTAGGATTCTATATGTGCATGTAAAAATACATGTGCTGAATAGGCTACAGAGAAAGGGAGACAGGAATTCACATACTTGTTAACTTTACAAACACATGGAGAACTACTTCTCTTAAATTGGACTAGATTTATAACACCTAGCCTTTATAATGCCAAAGGAAAGTCCAATTATACACCATGCCTCCTCTGAACTGCATGTATTGCTATTCTGTTTGTGTGATTTTCCTCCATCATATCAGGATTGGTAATCAGAGTCTAGGAGGGTATGGGTTAGTGTCAGGGATTCAGTATTTTGAATGGAAAATAGGAAAATGAATCCAATGTGTATGCAATTCTGTGCTACACAAAAATCTTCCCACTCTCATCAAGAACAATGCCTTGACATTACCTTTGCCCCAAGTAAGACACGATTCGAAGAGTAGAGATAGAAAATCTGTGAATACATATATACAATGGAAAATGCTCAGGAGTTCACAACCTTGGAGGTGGTAGAGGAGTTTCCATAAGTAAGGGACAGGATAAACACTCCCCAAACATGGAGCTCTGCTGGCCTAAAGACTTCTTGGGAAACTGCCTCTGAGGTTGGACCCTTGAAATATATGTTGTTGTCAGGAGCTTTATCTTCCTTTGTAGTGAGACCATCAAAGCTTGGTCTGCATCTATGTGGCCTGGAGGACATGGTTTCTGATTTTCCAATGAACATGAGGCAGCAGTGCTGAATTCTCTCTTTGTAGGTCAACTGTGGCCACTGGGGTCTAAGTGTTTCCCCGTGTGGACGGTGAGGCCATTTGGTCATCCTCCACTTTTCCTGGTGTTTCTTGCTGCTTCACTGGGAGTTTCCTATTTGCTTCATGAAATACAAGGAGTTCAACTGGGGCACAGTGCTGGAGGGAGTTCTGTCACGTGTGCTGACTCAGGGTCCTAGGAGAATGCACCAACCAGGCTCCTATCCCACAGAGCTTGCCCCCTTGACCATAGCAACCTGATTCTGAACATTGCCCGGAAACCTCTCCATAGAACAAGATGCCTTTACATATAAGGGTCTGCTGGCTGCACCGTGTCAGTCACAAGCCATGTGGAAGCCAATGGCAGATCCACATGGCCCCACCACAGATGTTTTATCACACACCTGCACACCACTGCTCTAGGCCCACTAATCAGCAGGCTCCAACTTACTGGCATCTCTGTTCTACACCATTTTCATGAAACCCAGTCAATCAAGGCACTGTCTGGTACACTCATGATCAGCAACACGACACCCAAAGGTTCTCCAGTGCCCCGTGGTCATGGGAATTTCAAAAATTTCATGGTATTTATCAAGCCATTTCTCAAGGATGAACTTGGAGGCACTGTGGGTTTCTATTCATTCAGGAACCACTAAATGGTGAGGAAGCTCATTTCAATGAAAGCTCTGGAGAAACACTCAGAGGCAAGGCTTCCCAAGAGTGGCCAAAAGGTCACATCAAGCCAGGCCCATTGAGGTCTACAATGTGAGGTCCCTGTGTGTTTTGACTCTCAATTATGGCTGCTAGGTCTTTAAGAATAAAATCATGTGATATCCTGGCTGAGATTCCCAGTGCTCTGTGGAAAGCCACCCTGGGCCTAGATCTCAGTTTCCAAGGGCAACTCTCATGCGTGGCCTCCTAAAATCCCAACACAATTCATGGCAATACTTCTCTGAGTTCAGTACCAGAACTCAGTCTCTAAGGGGAATCACGCCAGAGTTCAAGCCCAGGTGGACAAAGTCATCCCTTCCAACCGCCACAGAAATGACCACAATTCCAACCAAAACACTGCCACATGGCCCTCATCTTCTTCCATATAGACACTCATCATAACCTCTGGCTGGAGGTTTCCATGAGGGGGCAGCCCAAGACAGTGTCTAGAATAAGCTCCCTTGCCCCTCATTTGCCTAGTGTCAGGGTGGCCTGTGAACCAGGAGTGATCAAATACGCCTGCCATTAATACTGCTCTGCTTCTCCAAATTGAGGACTACTGACTTTCGGGTATAGATTCTTTCTGTGAATTGGAGACATGAGAAAACCCAAGAACCTATGGGATAGCCTCTGCAGGGCTTTGAAGAACTCATTTGACCCAAAGGATCCCTATTCTCACTTGATGGAGGTCAGGAACTTTCCAGAGGAAAGTGAGAGGCTTCATACACAATGACTGCTCTGTTTGCCATTTTGGCTTTGGATGCACACATGGGATCTTTCTTTAATCCATCAGGTGCTGAGAATCTAAGCCACAGCCTCACACAGGGCCAAGAGGCTGATTCACACACATCCCTTTGCAAAGGAATTAAGCAAAAAGCCACAGGTGATGCCCCTTCATTTCCATTTGAAAACTGTTGACTTCAGGCTTCACAAAGGGGTAGCCTGAGGCAAAGACCTTCCTGAGAGTCAGGGCAACAGAACAATAGGTAAGCAAAAGGCCCAAAGCAGGGTTTCTCCACTGACACTTTACTGGTCACACTGATATCTGAGTTTTCTGAGATGCTTGCCATTCCCTTCAGTTATCCAGTACACGGCCATGTCACAGAGCTGGGAGGTGGTACATATCTTGGACACAAAACCATGAGCCAATTCTGGAGAGTGGCCAGAATTCAGGAAGAAAACAGGAACTTAGCAAGATAGTAGGTGTTGCCCATAGATAAGGCAAGCCCCAGTCCATTCATAAATTGGAAAGGATGAATGCTGGAAAGTTTTCTACTTGACAGGACGCATCCATTGATTCATTCTCTTTTCCAATGTCTACAATCAGGGATACAGTGGGATACACAGACATAGAAACACTCGCCTTGTCAAATGACTTACTAGAAACAGTCCACTCCAAACCAAACAAACTGCCTTTCCTACCTATTCTCAGAACATGAGACAAAACCATAAACTCACACCCACACCCACTAAGGCACCTCCTTCCCCCAAGTAGGTCTGTGACTATCTGGAGTGTCTTCTGACTGGTGGGCCATACAATGTTCCCCCAAAATGGCCCGTCCTCTCTCAGATCTGGCCTCCTTGGCCTACTCAATGAAGTTGTCAGGAGCCACCAGTGAGCCACTCACTACCTGCTTTCTCAGAAAAGTCCCCTCTTCAGAGCTTTCCTGGCATTTGGTCGTCCTCACATCAGTAGGTACCAAGAAAGACTGACTCTCTCCTTGGTAAATGCAAACAAGTCAGCCCACTGGGACTGGGACTGAAACTGGCTCTGGGTGCCTGGCTTCCTGGTTGCCAAGTTCAAAGAGTTCCATCACAAAAGAAGTGAGGTGAGGTCACTTCCTTCAGGAACTGAATGAGGTCACTGCCTTGGCAACCAAATTGTCCTAACAGTTGCTTCCAAGGGTCCTATGAGATGGAGGCTGCCCCTGCTTCCTGTGACACTTTCACAAGTTAGAATGGTATATCCTCCATAGGCACCCAGGAACAGCTTTCCACACAGGCCTGGTTTGGTCCATCTTGTCTACATTAAGAAG
This sequence comes from Urocitellus parryii, assembly GCF_045843805.1. NCBI lineage: Eukaryota > Metazoa > Chordata > Mammalia > Rodentia > Sciuridae > Urocitellus > Urocitellus parryii. The sequence continues at coordinate 112,847,674 of NC_135535.1, read as the reverse complement.
AGAGAGGCTCATACAGACACAACCCTTCATCCTGACCAGGTTGTTTGCCATGGAAGATGACTTTTGCTCTCTCATGTCCTTCAGAGCTGCCTACTTCTTCTCCAGGGATCATTTCTGCATGGACCTTTGAGTTCTCAGCAGCTGGAAGATCCCCTACATTCCTCTATTGTAAGACCAACTCTGTCCCTGCTCTTCTGTACAGTTGGATTGAGGGAACAGTGTATGGTTAGGGGTAAGAACATGTTTGATTTGGGTTAGGAATCATTCTACTGGATGAAGAATGATATTGGGAACCTGCGATATATATAATAATGTATAGGTGAAGTATATGTATGACAACAGAAATCTAAGTAAGCTTTGAAGCCCAGAAGGGCATTGGGCCCTTGACTGGGATACTTAGCTTTGAATTACATTCTGCACAGATGTCTCAGATAAATTGATATACAATGGCATAAGACCTTGTACCTTGGATGATTGAATGTGGAAGAGAACATCCAGTCAAAAAGGGATAGTAGGTAGGATTAGGAAGATAGTCAGTAGGTTTAGGAAGAAGAGTGAGTATAACATTTGGACCAAAAGTTCTTTAGCAGTAGGGTGTCAGTTAGAGAGTAGATGTAAATGTCAGCACATGTGAAGAGTCAGTCACAATAATGAATATGGGAAATTAGGTAGGAGAGCAGATATCAATAGAGACATTGGGGAATCAGTCAAAGTATAAAGTGAGTGATAGGATTAGATATTTTCAACAGGGTTGAGGTTGAATATGTACTCTTAGGACGAAGCAACTGTGTAGTCACCAATAGGATTGACATTTGAGAGCATTAGGCCCCTGGACAAGGATGTGTTTAGTAATCCATGCTCACTTTCCATTTAGACTTTGGTACAATCATAAGTGTGAACTTTGCATTATGTGTCCAGAATATCACTGTGATCAAATGTATATGTAGATCAGGTGACATGAGTATTTCTTCCACCATTTCTGGGAGCAATATCTTGAAGACGTGTTGATTAGTATTTGGGGGCACCAATAGGTGTACCTTGTGTCTATGAATATAGAGATAATGCATGAATAGACCATACTGTGAATAAATAGTATAACTGGTTCCAATTTACATAATGGATTGAACTGATACCTGAAAATATATAGGAAATCTAATATTGATACACAATCATTCATTCCAACCAGTTATATATCTAATGGTAATATTAGGGTTCTGGTTTACCATGAAGGCTGTGTGAGATTTGCTTGAAAAGTGATTATGGAAATCGAAAATAATGTGTTTGGAAAGAAGTCTCATGAAAAGGCCAGTCCAGAAATATACAGGAGTACATGTGTTCTGAAGCAGGAAGTGATTGAAAGTGAACCAAATGCCTGTAAATTTGTGAACTTGTGGATGGAATATATATCCTATGATGTGCATCAACTGAAGAAATAGTGATGTACCAGTGTCGAAAAAAAAGAAACGTCAAAATACACATCATGTATCATAGGAATCTACTTGCATTGATGCTAAACTCGGTCAGTTACTGTAGAAATATTAGGATTTCTAAGGACCATTCACTAGGAAACAAATGTGTATTTCAGGTGGATGAATATTTTTGAGAATAATCTTTAGAAAAGATGATTATAAATCCACATACATGAGCATGAATGAATTTAGGGAGTGTATAATAAGACACATATATTTCATACTTTGAAAAAACTGGAGAGAGAGACTCTGTGTGTGTGTGTGTTTGTATATATATATATATATATATATATATATATATATATATATACATACATACATTCAAACCATACAAACACACAGAGACTTTAAAAAGTCGAAATATATATGCCAATCAAAATTCATCATGAAATATGTATCATCCACAGATCCAAAAATATTTAATTTACTGAACATGGATTTATGTATCATGTTGTTCAAGTAGAAAGCTCACCCATAGGTTGAATTTTCAGTTCCAACAGCATTTACGAGGAGTGATCTCTTCTCACAATTTGTATCTGCCATGTCAGCCTCCTCACAAGAATGTACATGGGATACCAGGTAGGATTCTATATGTGCATGTAAAAATACATGTGCTGAATAGGCTACAGAGAAAGGGAGACAGGAATTCACATACTTGTTAACTTTACAAACACATGGAGAACTACTTCTCTTAAATTGGACTAGATTTATAACACCTAGCCTTTATAATGCCAAAGGAAAGTCCAATTATACACCATGCCTCCTCTGAACTGCATGTATTGCTATTCTGTTTGTGTGATTTTCCTCCATCATATCAGGATTGGTAATCAGAGTCTAGGAGGGTATGGGTTAGTGTCAGGGATTCAGTATTTTGAATGGAAAATAGGAAAATGAATCCAATGTGTATGCAATTCTGTGCTACACAAAAATCTTCCCACTCTCATCAAGAACAATGCCTTGACATTACCTTTGCCCCAAGTAAGACACGATTCGAAGAGAAGAGTTAGAAAATCTGTGAATACATATATACAATGGAAAATGCTCAGGAGTTCACAACCTTGGAGGTGGTAGAGGAGTTTCCATAAGGAAGGGACAGGATAAACACTCCCCAAACATGGAGCTCTGCTGGCCTAAAGACTTCTTGGGAAACTGCCTCTGAGGTTGGACCCTTGAAATATATGTTGTTGTCAGGAGCTTTATCTTCCTTTGTAGTGAGACCATCAAAGCTTGGTCTGCATCTATGTGGCCTGGAGGACATGGTTTCTGATTTTCCAATGAACATGAGGCAGCAGTGCTGAATTCTCTCTTTGTAGGTCAACTGTGGCCACTGGGGTCTAAGTGTTTCCCCGTGTGGACTGTGAGGCCATTTGGTCATCCTCCACTTTTCCTGGTGTTTCTTGCTGCTTCACTGGGAGTTTCCTATTTGCTTCATGAAATACAAGGAGTTCAACTGGGACACAGTGCTGGAGGGAGTTCTGTCACGTGTGCTGACTCAGGGTCCTAGGAGAATGCAACAACCAGGCTTCTATGCCACAGAGCTTGCCCCCTTGACCATAGCAACCTGATTCTGAACATTGCCCGGAAACCTCTCCATAGAACAAGATGCCTTTACATATAAGGGTCTGCTGGCTGCACCGTGTCAGTCACAAGCCATGTGGAAGCCAATGGCAGATCCACATGGCCCCACCACAGATGTTTTATCACACACCTGCACACCACTGCTCTAGGCCCACTAATCAGCAGGCTCCAACTTACTGGCATCTCTGTTCTACACCATTTTCATGAAACCCAGTCAATCAAGGCACTGTCTGGTACACTCATGATCAGCAACACGACATCCAAAGGTTCTCCAGTGCCACGTGGTCATGGGAATTTCAAAAATTTCATGGTATTTATCAAGCCATTTCTCAAGGATGAACTTGGAGGCACTGTGGGTTTCTATTCATTCAGGAACCACTAAATGGTGAGGAAGCTCATTTCAATGAAAGCTCTGGAGAAACACTCAGAGGCAAGGCTTCCCAAGAGTGGCCAAAAGGTCACATCCATCCAGGCCCATTGAGGTCTACAATGTGAGGTCCCTGTGTGTTTTGACTCTCAATTATGGCTGCCAGGTCTTTAAGAATAAAATCATGTGATATCCTGGCTGAGATTCCCAGTGCTCTGTGGAAAGCCACCCTGGGCCTAGATCTCAGTTTCCAAGGGCAACTCTCATGCGTGGCCTCCTAAAATCCCAACACAATTCATGGCAATACTTCTCTGAGTTCAGTACCAGAACTCAGTCTCTAAGGGGAATCACGCCAGAGTTCAAGCCCAGGTGGACAAAGTCATCCCTTCCAACCGCCACAGAAATGACCACAATTCCAACCAAAACACTGCCACATGGCCCTCATCTTCTTCCATATAGACACTCATCATAACCTCTGGCTGGAGGTTTCCATGAGGGGGCAGCCCAAGACAGTGTCTAGAATAAGCTCCCTTGCCCCTCATTTGCCTAATGTCAGGGTGGCCTGTGAACCAGGAGTGATCAAATACGCCTGCCATTAATACTGCTCTGCTTCTCCAAATTGAGGACTACTGACTTTCGGGTATAGATTCTTTCTGTGAATTGGAGACATGAGAAAACCCAAGAACCTATGGGATAGCCTCTGCAGGGCTTTGAAGAACTCATTTGACCCAACGGATCCCTATTCTCACTTGATGGAGGTCAGGAACTTTCCAGAGGAAAGTGAGAGGCTTCATCCACAATGACTGCTCTTTTTGCCATTTTGGCTTTGGATGCACACATGGGATCTTTCTTTAATCCATCAGGTGCTGAGAATCTAAGCCACAGCCTCACACAGGGCCAAGAGGCTGATTCACACACATCCCTTTGCAAAGGAATTAAGCAAAAAGCCACAGGTGATGCCCCTTCATTTCCATTTGAAAACTGTTTACTTCAGGCTTCACAAAGGGGTAGCCTGAGGCAAAGACCTTCCTGACATTCAGGGCAACAGAACAATAGGTAAGCAAAAGGCCCAAAGCAGGGTTTCTCCACTGACACTTTACTGGTCACACTGATATCTGAGTTTTCTGAGATGCTTGCCATTCCCTTCAGTTATCCAGTACACGGCCATGTCACAGAGCTGGGAGGTGGTACATATCTTGGACACAAAACCATGAGCCAATTCTGGAGAGTGGCCAGAATTCAGGAAGAAAACAGGAACTTAGCAAGATAGTAGGTGTTGCCCATAGATAAGGCAAGCCCCAGTCCATTCATAAATTGGAAAGGATGAATGCTGGAAAGTTTTCTACTAGACAGGACGCATCCATTGATTCATTCTCTTTTCCAATGTCTACAACCAGGGATACAGTGGGATACACAGACATAGAAACACTCGCCTTGTCAAATGACTTACTAGAAACAGTCCACTCCAAACCAAACAAACTGCCTTTCCTACCTATTCTCAGAACATGAGACAAAACCATAAACTCACACCCACACCCACTAAGGCACCTCCTTCCCCCAAGTAGGTCTGTGACTATCTGGAGTGTCTTCTGACTGGTGGGCCATACAATGTTCCCCCAAAATGGCCCGTCCTCTCTCAGATCTGGCCTCCTTGGCCTACTCAATGAAGTTGTCAGGAGCCACCAGTGAGCCACTCACTACCTGCTTTCTCAGAAAAGTCCCCTCTTCAGAGCTTTCCTGGCATTTGGTCATCCTCACATCAGTAGGTACCAAGAAAGACTGACTCTCTCCTTGGTAAATGCAAACAAGTCAGCCCACTGGGACTGGGACTGAAACTGGCTCTGGGTGCCTGGCTTCCTGGTTGCCAAGTTCAAAGAGTTCCATCACAAAAGAAGTGAGGTGAGGTCACTTCCTTCAGGAACTGAATGAGGTCACTGCCTTGGCAACCAAATTGTCCTAACAGTTGCTTCCAAGGGTCCTATGAGATGGAGGCTGCCCCTGCTTCCTGTGACACTTTCACAAGTTAGAATGGTATATCCTCCATAGGCACCCAGGAACAGCTTTCCACACAGGCCTGGTTTGGTCCATCTTGTCTACATTAAGAAGAGAGAGGCTCATACAGACACAACCCTTCATCCTGACCAGGTTGTTTGCCATGGAAGATGACTTTTGCTCTCTCATGTCCTTCAGAGCTGCCTACTTCTTCTCCAGGGATCATTTCTGCATGGACCTTTGAGTTCTCAGCAGCTGGAAGATCCCCTACATTCCTCTATTGTAAGACCAACTCTGTCCCTGCTCTTCTGTACAGTTGGATTGAGGGAACAGTGTATGGTTAGGGGTAAGAACATGTTTGATTTGGGTTAGGAATCATTCTACTGGATGAAGAATGATATTGGGAACCTGCGATATATATAATAATGTATAGGTGAAGTATATGTATGACAACAGAAATCTAAGTAAGCTTTGAAGCCCAGAAGGGCATTGGGCCCTTGACTGGGATACTTAGCTTTGAATTACATTCTGCACAGATGTCTCAGATAAATTGATATACAATGGCATAAGACCTTGTACCTTGGATGATTGAATGTGGAAGAGAACATCCAGTCAAAAAGGGATAGTAGGTAGGATTAGGAAGATAGTCAGTAGGTTTAGGAAGAAGAGTGAGTATAACATTTGGACCAAAAGTTCTTTAGCAGTAGGGTGTCAGTTAGAGAGTAGATGTAAATGTCAGCACATGTGAAGAGTCAGTCACAATAATGAATATGGGAAATTAGGTAGGAGAGCAGATATCAATAGAGACATTGGGGAATCAGTCAAAGTATAAAGTGAGTGATAGGATTAGATATTTTCAACAGGGTTGAGGTTGAATATGTACTCTTAGGACGAAGCAACTGTGTAGTCACCAATAGGATTGACATTTGAGAGCATTAGGCCCCTGGACAAGGATGTGTTTAGTAATCCATGCTCACTTTCCATTTAGACTTTGGTACAATCATAAGTGTGAACTTTGCATTATGTGTCCAGAATATCACTGTGATCAAATGTATATGTAGATCAGGTGACATGAGTATTTCTTCCACCATTTCTGGGAGCAATATCTTGAAGACGTGTTGATTAGTATTTGGGGGCACCAATAGGTGTACCTTGTGTCTATGAATATAGAGATAATGTATGAATAGACCATACTGTGAATAAATAGTATAACTGGTTCCAATTTACATAATGGATTGAACTGATACCTGAAAATATATAGGAAATCTAATATTGATACACAATCATTCATTCCAACCAGTTATATATCTAATGGTAATATTAGGGTTCTGGTTTACCATGAAGGCTGTGTGAGATTTGCTTGAAAAGTGATTATGGAAATCGAAAATAATGTGTTTGGAAAGAAGTCTCATGAAAAGGCCAGTCCAGAAATATACAGGAGTACATGTGTTCTGAAGCAGGAAGTGATTGAAAGTGAACCAAATGCCTGTAAATTTGTGAACTTGTGGATGGAATATATATCCTATGATGTGCATCAACTGAAGAAATAGTGATGTACCAGTGTCGAAAAAAAAGAAACGTCAAAATACACATCATGTATCATAGGAATCTACTTGCATTGATGCTAAACTCGGTCAGTTACTGTAGAAATATTAGGATTTCTAAGGACCATTCACTAGGAAACAAATGTGTATTTCAGGTGGATGAATATTTTTGAGAATAATCTTTAGAAAAGATGATTATAAATCCACATACATGAGCATGAATGAATTTAGGGAGTGTATAATAAGACACATATATTTCATACTTTGAAAAAACTGGAGAGAGAGACTCTGTGTGTGTGTGTGTTTGTATATATATATATATATATATATATATATATATATATATATACATACATACATTCAAACCATACAAACACACAGAGACTTTAAAAAGTCGAAATATATATGCCAATCAAAATTCATCATGAAATATGTATCATCCACAGATCCAAAAATATTTAATTTACTGAACATGGATTTATGTATCATGTTGTTCAAGTAGAAAGCTCACCCATAGGTTGAATTTTCAGTTCCAACAGCATTTACGAGGAGTGATCTCTTCTCACAATTTGTATCTGCCATGTCAGCCTCCTCACAAGAATGTACATGGGATACCAGGTAGGATTCTATATGTGCATGTAAAAATACATGTGCTGAATAGGCTACAGAGAAAGGGAGACAGGAATTCACATACTTGTTAACTTTACAAACACATGGAGAACTACTTCTCTTAAATTGGACTAGATTTATAACACCTAGCCTTTATAATGCCAAAGGAAAGTCCAATTATACACCATGCCTCCTCTGAACTGCATGTATTGCTATTCTGTTTGTGTGATTTTCCTCCATCATATCAGGATTGGTAATCAGAGTCTAGGAGGGTATGGGTTAGTGTCAGGGATTCAGTATTTTGAATGGAAAATAGGAAAATGAATCCAATGTGTATGCAATTCTGTGCTACACAAAAATCTTCCCACTCTCATCAAGAACAATGCCTTGACATTACCTTTGCCCCAAGTAAGACACGATTCGAAGAGAAGAGTTAGAAAATCTGTGAATACATATATACAATGGAAAATGCTCAGGAGTTCACAACCTTGGAGGTGGTAGAGGAGTTTCCATAAGGAAGGGACAGGATAAACACTCCCCAAACATGGAGCTCTGCTGGCCTAAAGACTTCTTGGGAAACTGCCTCTGAGGTTGGACCCTTGAAATATATGTTGTTGTCAGGAGCTTTATCTTCCTTTGTAGTGAGACCATCAAAGCTTGGTCTGCATCTATGTGGCCTGGAGGACATGGTTTCTGATTTTCCAATGAACATGAGGCAGCAGTGCTGAATTCTCTCTTTGTAGGTCAACTGTGGCCACTGGGGTCTAAGTGTTTCCCCGTGTGGACTGTGAGGCCATTTGGTCATCCTCCACTTTTCCTGGTGTTTCTTGCTGCTTCACTGGGAGTTTCCTATTTGCTTCATGAAATACAAGGAGTTCAACTGGGACACAGTGCTGGAGGGAGTTCTGTCACGTGTGCTGACTCAGGGTCCTAGGAGAATGCAACAACCAGGCTTCTATGCCACAGAGCTTGCCCCCTTGACCATAGCAACCTGATTCTGAACATTGCCCGGAAACCTCTCCATAGAACAAGATGCCTTTACATATAAGGGTCTGCTGGCTGCACCGTGTCAGTCACAAGCCATGTGGAAGCCAATGGCAGATCCACATGGCCCCACCACAGATGTTTTATCACACACCTGCACACCACTGCTCTAGGCCCACTAATCAGCAGGCTCCAACTTACTGGCATCTCTGTTCTACACCATTTTCATGAAACCCAGTCAATCAAGGCACTGTCTGGTACACTCATGATCAGCAACACGACATCCAAAGGTTCTCCAGTGCCACGTGGTCATGGGAATTTCAAAAATTTCATGGTATTTATCAAGCCATTTCTCAAGGATGAACTTGGAGGCACTGTGGGTTTCTATTCATTCAGGAACCACTAAATGGTGAGGAAGCTCATTTCAATGAAAGCTCTGGAGAAACACTCAGAGGCAAGGCTTCCCAAGAGTGGCCAAAAGGTCACATCCATCCAGGCCCATTGAGGTCTACAATGTGAGGTCCCTGTGTGTTTTGACTCTCAATTATGGCTGCCAGGTCTTTAAGAATAAAATCATGTGATATCCTGGCTGAGATTCCCAGTGCTCTGTGGAAAGCCACCCTGGGCCTAGATCTCAGTTTCCAAGGGCAACTCTCATGCGTGGCCTCCTAAAATCCCAACACAATTCATGGCAATACTTCTCTGAGTTCAGTACCAGAACTCAGTCTCTAAGGGGAATCACGCCAGAGTTCAAGCCCAGGTGGACAAAGTCATCCCTTCCAACCGCCACAGAAATGACCACAATTCCAACCAAAACACTGCCACATGGCCCTCATCTTCTTCCATATAGACACTCATCATAACCTCTGGCTGGAGGTTTCCATGAGGGGGCAGCCCAAGACAGTGTCTAGAATAAGCTCCCTTGCCCCTCATTTGCCTAATGTCAGGGTGGCCTGTGAACCAGGAGTGATCAAATACGCCTGCCATTAATACTGCTCTGCTTCTCCAAATTGAGGACTACTGACTTTCGGGTATAGATTCTTTCTGTGAATTGGAGACATGAGAAAACCCAAGAACCTATGGGATAGCCTCTGCAGGGCTTTGAAGAACTCATTTGACCCAACGGATCCCTATTCTCACTTGATGGAGGTCAGGAACTTTCCAGAGGAAAGTGAGAGGCTTCATCCACAATGACTGCTCTTTTTGCCATTTTGGCTTTGGATGCACACATGGGATCTTTCTTTAATCCATCAGGTGCTGAGAATCTAAGCCACAGCCTCACACAGGGCCAAGAGGCTGATTCACACACATCCCTTTGCAAAGGAATTAAGCAAAAAGCCACAGGTGATGCCCCTTCATTTCCATTTGAAAACTGTTTACTTCAGGCTTCACAAAGGGGTAGCCTGAGGCAAAGACCTTCCTGACATTCAGGGCAACAGAACAATAGGTAAGCAAAAGGCCCAAAGCAGGGTTTCTCCACTGACACTTTACTGGTCACACTGATATCTGAGTTTTCTGAGATGCTTGCCATTCCCTTCAGTTATCCAGTACACGGCCATGTCACAGAGCTGGGAGGTGGTACATATCTTGGACACAAAACCATGAGCCAATTCTGGAGAGTGGCCAGAATTCAGGAAGAAAACAGGAACTTAGCAAGATAGTAGGTGTTGCCCATAGATAAGGCAAGCCCCAGTCCATTCATAAATTGGAAAGGATGAATGCTGGAAAGTTTTCTACTAGACAGGACGCATCCATTGATTCATTCTCTTTTCCAATGTCTACAACCAGGGATACAGTGGGATACACAGACATAGAAACACTCGCCTTGTCAAATGACTTACTAGAAACAGTCCACTCCAAACCAAACAAACTGCCTTTCCTACCTATTCTCAGAACATGAGACAAAACCATAAACTCACACCCACACCCACTAAGGCACCTCCTTCCCCCAAGTAGGTCTGTGACTATCTGGAGTGTCTTCTGACTGGTGGGCCATACAATGTTCCCCAAAATGGCCCGTCCTCTCTCAGATCTGGCCTCCTTGGCCTACTCAATGAAGTTGTCAGGAGCCACCAGTGAGCCACTCACTACCTGCTTTCTCAGAAAAGTCCCCTCTTCAGAGCTTTCCTGGCATTTGGTCATCCTCACATCAGTAGGTACCAAGAAAGACTGACTCTCTCCTTGGTAAATGCAAACAAGTCAGCCCACTGGGACTGGGACTGAAACTGGCTCTGGGTGCCTGGCTTCCTGGTTGCCAAGTTCAAAGAGTTCCATAACAAAAGAAGTGAGGTGAGGTCACTTCCTTCAGGAACTGAATGAGGTCACTGCCTTGGCAACCAAATTGTCCTAACAGTTGCTTCCAAGGGTCCTATGAGATGGAGGCTGCCCCTGCTTCCTGTGACACTTTCACAAGTTAGAATGGTATATCCTCCATAGGCACCCAGGAACAGCTTTCCACACAGGCCTGGTTTGGTCCATCTTGTCTACATTAAGAAGAGAGAGGCTCATACAGACACAACCCTTCATCCTGACCAGGTTGTTTGCCATGGAAGATGACTTTTGCTCTCTCATGTCCTTCAGAGCTGCCTACTTCTTCTCCAGGGATCATTTCTGCATGGACCTTTGAGTTCTCAGCAGGTGGAAGATCCCCTTCATTCCTCTCTTGTAAGACCAACTCTGTCCCTGCTCTTCTGTAAAGTTGGATTGAGGGAACAGTGTATGGTTAGGGGTAAGAACATGTTTGATTTGGGTTAGGAATCATTCTACTGGATGAAGAATGGTATTGGGAACCTGCGATATATATAATAATGTATAGGTGAAGTATATGTATGACAACAGAAATCTAAGTAAGCTTTGAAGCCCAGAAGGGCATTGGGCCCTTGACTGGGATACTTAGCTTTGAATTACATTCTGCACAGATGTCTCAGATAAATTGATATACAATGGCATAAGACCTTGTACCTTGGATGATTGAATGTGGAAGAGAACATCCAGTCAAAAAGGGATAGTAGGTAGGATTAGGAAGATAGTCAGTAGGTTTAGGAAGAAGAGTGAGTATAACATTTGGACCAAAAGTTCTTTAGCAGTAGGGTGTCAGTTAGAGAGTAGATGTAAATGTCAGCACATGTGAAGAGTCAGTCACAATAATGAATATTGGAAATTAGGTAGGAGAGCAGATATCAATAGAGACATTGGGAAATCAGTCAAAGTATAAAGTGAGTGATAGGATTAGATATTTTCAACAGGTTGAGGTTGAATATGTACTCTTAGGACGAAGCAACTGTGTAGTCACCAATAGGATTGACATTTGAGAGCATTAGGCCCCTGGACAAGGATGTGTTTAGTAATCCATGCTCACTTTCCATTTAGACTTTGGTACAATCATAAGTGTGAACTTTGCATTATGTGTCCAGATTATCACTGTGATCAAATGTATATGTAGATCAGGTGACATGAGTATTTCTTCCACCATTTCTGGGAGCAATATCGTGAAGACGTGTTGATTAGTATTTGGGGGCACCAATAGATGTACCTTGTGTCTATGAATATAGAGATAATGCATAAAAAGACCATACTGTGAATAAATAGTATAACTGGTTCCAATTTACATAATGGATTGAACTGATACCTGAAAATATATAGGAAATCTAATATTGATACACAATCATTCATTCCAACCAGTTATATATCTAATGGTAATATTAGGGTTCTGGTTTACCATGAAGGTTGTGTGAGATTTGCTTGAAAAGTGATTATGGAAATCGAAAATAATGTGTTTGGAAAGAAGTCTCATGAAAAGGCCAGTCCAGAAATATACAGGAGTACATGTGTTCTGAAGCAGGAAGTGATTGAAAGTGAACCAAATGCCTGTAAATTTGTGAACTTGTGGATGAAATATATATCCTATGATGTGCATCAACTGAAGAAATAGTGATGTACCAGTGTCGAAAAAAAAGAAACGTCAAAATACACATCATGTATCATAGGAATCTACTTGCATTGATGCTAAACTCGGTCAGTTACTGTAGAAATATTAGGATTTCTAAGGACCATTCACTAGGAAACAAATGTGTATTTCAGGTGGATGAATATTTCTGAGAATAATCTTTGGAAAAGATGATTATACATCCACATACATGAACATGAATGAATTTAGGGAGTGTATAATAAGACACATATACTTCATACTTTGAAAAATCTGGAGAGAGAGACTGTGTGTGTGTGTGTTTGTGTTTGTATATATATATATATATACATATATATATATATATATATATATATATATATACATCCATTCAAACAATACAAAC